>NC_069499.1:1220032407-1220132407 GCF_027579735.1 Bombina bombina
CCTCTATTTTGAGGGCATTTGGAGCACTTTAAAAATTAAGCAGAGATCCAATCTCTGATTAATTTTCTAAGAGTGCTAATTGCTACAACTAACTTGTAATGGCTGGTTAATTATTGCGCTTCCGCAAACGGGCAAGTTTACACGTTTGCGGGAGTGCAATAATTTAGCACTCCATTTGTAATCTAGCCCTTTGTGTTTACCCCATGCACATGGGTTAAACACGTTTAAAGGGATACAAAACACAACTTTTTTCTTTTAAAATTTTGATAGAGCATGCAATTTTAAGCAGCGTTCTTATTTTCTCCGATTATAAATTTTTCTTTGTTCTCTTGGTATATTTATTTTAAAAAGCAAGAATGAAAGCTTAAGAGCCGGCCCAATTTTGGTTCAGAACCCTGGATAGCGCTTGCTGATTGGTGGCTGTCCTCACGCCTTTTAATACATGGCGCCCATTCTCTTATTTGAATCCAGAAGGTAGCAGGTAAAGCTCTGCATTTTTATAGTGAGTGCCACGTTATTGGTAGGCATGTATTGTGTCCTGTGCTTTCACATATCGGTGATGTTGCTGGCTGTTTGACAGCTGTACCTTGCACTTTACATTATCTCACACAATAGAAAGCAGAAGTTACATAACAAATAGTAAAAAGCCTTCCGTAATAATGTAGAGAAATGCAGCCACTGCAAAACTGTAGCGCTCCTGCTTTGTATTGTGCACGCTACAAAAGTGCATGATACGGTTTGTCAAGAAGACAACAATATCACGGATCTGTGAATGTGCATCACTTCTGTCACTGGGAACAAGATGGCAGCACCCAGTGTGAGGAGGCAGAACTTTACTAACCAGCACTTGAGATGGGTTAAAATAAGGGAAAAGCTTTGAAGAGAGCTGCAGGCATAGGATGAAAAACAATAGCATAGTGAGTAGTAACCCTGCTACTGTAATTGTACCCAGCTGTTTAATGTCCCTTTAAAGGGACAGTTCACCCAAAAAATTCTCCCATTTAAATTGTTCCCAATGATCCATTTTACCTGCTGGTATTTATTAAATTGTTTACAAGTAGCTCCTTTACCCCTATTTTGGCCTTTGAAATAGCTGATTTAGCCTGTGGTATCCCAACCTATACTGAAAGTTTTGATACTGGAGTATCAGCTATTGAATAGCCTAAGTAAATACAACCAGCAGAAGAAATTACACTCTCAGTGGGGTGCAGGATAGTTGAAGGAATAGTGTAATCAAAATTAAACTTTCATGATTCAGATAGAGCATGCAATTTTAAGCAACTTTCTAATTTACTCCTATTATCAATTTTTTCTTTGTTCTATTGGTATCTTTATTTGAAAAAGCAAGAATGTAAGCACAGGAGCCGGCCCATTTTTGGTTCAGCACTTGGGTAGCACTTTCTGATTGGTGTCAAAATGTAGCAACCAATTGGCAAGTGCTACCCAGGTTCTGAACCAAAAAAGGTCCGGCTTCTAAGCTTCCATTCAAATAGAGATACAAAGAGAACAAAGAAAAATTGATAATAGGAGTAAATTTTCGTACCCTTAAGGACCAGGGCTATTTACATTTTTGCGGTGTTTGTGTTTAGCTGTAATTTTCCTTTTACTCATTTACTGTCCCAACACATATTATATACCGTTTTTCTCGCCATTAAATTGACTTTTTATAAAGATATCTTATAATTTACTATAAAAAATATATAAAATATGAGGAAAAAATGGAAAAAAACACACTTTTTTCTAACTTTGACCCCCAAAATCTGTTATACATCTACAACCACCAAAAAACACCCATGCTAAATAGTTTCTAAATTTTGTCCTGAGTTTAGAAATACCCAATGTTTACATGATGTTTGCTTTTTTTTGCAAGTTATATATATATATTTTTTAGTAGACAACCCAAAGTTTTGAACTAGGCCCATTTTGGTATATTTCCTACCACCAAAATGCGATCAAATAAAAAAAATCGTTCACCTTTTTTAATAACTTTTTCACAAACTTTAGGTTTCTCACTGTAATTATTTACAAACAGCTTGTGCAATTTATGGAACAAATGGTTATAAATGCTTCTCTGGGATCCCCTTTGTTCAGAAATAGCAGACATATATGGTTTTGGCTTTACTTTTTGATATATAGAAGGCCCCTAAATGCCGCTGCGCACCACACTTGTATTATACCCAGCAGTGAAGGGGTTAATTAGGTAGCTTGTAGGGTTAATTTTAGCTTTAGTGTAGTAAACAACCCAAAGTATTGATATAGGCCCAGTTTGGTGTATTTCATGCCACCATTTCACTGCCAAATGCGATCAAATAAAAAAAATCATTAACTTTTTTACTAACTTTTTCACAAACTTTAGGTTTCTCACTGAAATTATTTACAAACAGCTTGTGCAATTATTGCACAAATGGTTGTAAATGCTTCTCTGGGATCCCCTTTGTTCAGAAATAGCAGACATATATGGCTTTGGCGTTGTTTTTTGGTAATTAGAAGGCCGCTAAATGCCGCTGCGCACCGCACATCCTACCCCCTGATCCCTCCCTGACCCCCCCTCAAACAGCTCTCTTCCCTATCCCACCTCACAATTGTCACCGCCATTTTACGTACTGGCAGAAAGTCTGCCAGTACTAAACGGCATTTCTTCTGTTAAGTGTGATCAGTCCACGGGTCATCATTACTTCTGGGATATTAACTGCTCCCCTACAGGAAGTGCAAGAGGATTCACCCAGCAGAGCTGCATATAGCTCCTCCCCTCTACGTCACTCCCAGTCATTCTCTTGCACCCAGCAACTAGATAGGTCGTGTGAGAGGACTATGGTGATTATACTTAGTTTTATATCTTCAATCAAAAGTTTGTTATTTTAAAATAGCACCGGAGTGTGTTATTACCTCTCTGGCAGAGTTTGAGGAAGAATCTACCAGAGTTTTGCTATGATTTTAGCCGGAGTAGTTAAGATCATATTGCTGTTCTCGGCCATCTGAGGAGTGAGGTAAACTTCAGATCAGGGGACAGCGGGCAGATGAATCTGCATAGAGGTATGTAGCAGTTTTTATTTTCTGACAATGGAATTGATGAGAAAATCCTGCCATACCGATATAATGTCATGTATGTATACTTTACACTTCAGTATTCTGGGAGAATGGTACTTCACTAGAATTACACTGTAAGAAAGACATAAAGCTGTTTAATAACTAGAGATTATGTTTAACGTTTTTGCTGGAATGTAAAATCGTTTTCATTTGCTGAGGTACTGAGTGAATAAATGTTTGGGCACCATTTTTCCACTTGGCAGTTGCTTAAATCTGTTTTTTCTGTCAGTTTCTGTTCTCCCTCACTGCTGTGTGTGTGGGGGAGGGGCGCTTTTACTATGCATCAAATATTTCAGTCAGCAACTCATTGTATTCCCTGCATGATCTGGTTCATCTCTACAGAGCTCAGGGGTCTTCAAAACTTATTTTGAGGGAGGTAATTTCTCTCAGCAGAGCTGTGAGAATTATAGTTTGACTGAAATAAAAACTTTTATTCTGTAATTTGTTTCCTGCTTTCAGAAATTGTTATCTTTGCTAATGGGATTAAACCTTTGCTAAAGTTGTGTTGTTTACAAGGATTGAGGCTATAACTGTTTCAATTTATTAATTTTTAACTGTCATAGATCTTCTGTGCTTCTTAAAGGCACAGTACGTTTTAATATTATTCTATTTGAATTGTATTTCCAAGTTGCAAGTTTATTTGCTAGTGTGTTAAACATGTCTGATTCAGAAGATGATACCTGTGTCATTTGTTGCAATGCCAAAGTGGAGCCCAATAGAAATTTATGTACTAACTGTATTGATGCTACTTTAAATAAAAATCAATCTGTACAAATTGAACAAATTTCACCAAACAACGAGGGGAGAGTTATGCCGACTAACTCGCCTCACGTGTCAGTACCTACATCTCCCGCTCAGAGGGAGGTGCGTGATATTGTAGCGCCGAGTACAGCTGGGCGGCCATTACAAATCACATTACAGGATATGGCTACTGTTATGACTGAAGTTTTGGCTAAATTACCAGAACTAAAAGGTAAGCGTGATCACTCTGGGGTGAGAACAGAGTGCGCTGATAATATTAGGGCCATGTCAGACACTGCGTCACAGGTGGCAGAACATGAGGACGGAGAACTTCATTCTGTGGGTGACGGTTCTGATCCAAACAGACTGGATTCAGATATTTCAAATTTTAAATTTAAACTGGAAAACCTCCGTGTATTACTAGGGGAGGTGTTAGCGGCTCTGAATGATTGTAACACAGTTGCAATACCAGAGAAAATGTGTAGGTTGGATAAATATTTTGCGGGTACCGACGAGTACTGAGGTTTTTCCTATACCTAAGAGACTTACTGAAATTGTTACTAAGGAGTGGGATAGACCCGGTGTGCCGTTCTCACCCCCTCCGATATTTAGAAAAATGTTTCCAATAGACGCCACCACAAGGGACTTATGGCAAACGGTCCCTAAGGTGGAGGGAGCAGTTTCTACTTTAGCTAAGCGTACCACTATCCCGGTGGAGGATAGCTGTGCTTTTTCAGATCCAATGGATAAAAAGTTAGAGGGTTACCTTAAGAAAATGTTTGTTCAACAAGGTTTTATATTGCAACCCCTTGCATGCATTGCGCCGATCACGGCTGCAGCGGCATTCTGGATTGAGTCTCTGGAAGAGAACATTGGTTCAGCTACTCTGGACGACATTACGGACAGGCTTAGAGTCCTTAAACTAGCTAATTCATTCATTTCGGAGGCCGTAGTACATCTTACTAAACTTACGGCGAAGAATTCAGGATTCGCCATTCAGGTACGCAGGGCGCTGTGGCTAAAATCCTGGTCAGCTGATGTTACTTCTAAGTCTAAATTGCTTAATATACCTTTCAAAGGGCAGACCTTATTCGGGCCCGGGTTGAAAGAGATTATCGCTGACATTACAGGAGGTAAAGGCCATGCCCTGCCTCAGGACGAAGCCAAAGCCAAGACTAGACAGTCTAGTTTTCGTTCCTTTCGTAATTTCAAAGCAGGAGCAGCATCAACTTCCTCTGCACCAAAACAGGAAGGAGCTGTTGCTCGCTACAGACAAGGCTGGAAACCTAACCAGTCCTGGAACAAGGGCAAGCAGACTAGGAAACCTGCTGCTGCCCCCAAAACAGCATGAATTGAGGGCCCCCGATCCGGGATCGGATCTAGTGGGGGGCAGACTTTCTCTCTTCGCCCAGGCTTGGGCAAGAGATGTTCAGGATCCCTGGGCGCTAGAGATAATATCTCAGGGATACCTTCTGGACTTCAAATACTCTCCTCCAAGAGAGAGATTTCATCTGTCAAGATTGTCAACAATCCAGACAAAGAAAGAGGCTTTTCTACGCTGCGTACAAGAGCTCTTGTTAATGGGAGTAATCCATCCAGTTCCACGATCGGAACAGGGACAGGGGTTTTACTCAAATCTGTTTGTGGTTCCCAAAAAAGAGGGAACTTTCAGACCAATCCTGGACTTAAAGATCCTAAACAAATTCCTAAGAGTTCCATCGTTCAAGATGGAGACTATTCGGACAATTTTACCTATGATCCAAGAGGGTCAGTACATGACCACTGTAGATTTAAAAGATGCTTACCTGCACATACCGATTCACAAAGATCATTACCGGTACCTAAGGTTTGCCTTCCTAGACAGGCATTACCAGTTTGTGGCTCTTCCATTCGGATTGGCTACAGCGCCAAGAATCTTCACAAAGGTTCTGGGTGCTCTTCTGGCGGTACTAAGACCGCGGGGAATCTCGGTAGCTCCATACCTAGACGACATTCTGATACAAGCTTCAAGCTTTCAAACTGCCAAATCTCATACAGCGTTAGTGCTGGCATTTCTAAGGTCACATGGATGGAAGGTGAACGAAAAGAAAAGTTCACTCGTTCCACTCACAAGAGTTCCCTTCCTGGGGACTCTTATAGATTCTGTAGAAATGAAGATTTACCTGACAGAGGACAGGCTATCAAGACTTCAAAGTGCTTGCCGCACTCTTCATTCCATTCAACACCCGTCAGTGGCTCAATGTATGGAGGTAATCGGCTTAATGGTAGCGGCAATGGACATAGTACCCTTTGCACGCTTACACCTCAGACCACTGCAACTGTGCATGCTAGGTCAGTGGAATGGGGATTACTCAGACTTATCCCCTTCTCTGAATCTGGATCAAGAGACCAGAAATTCTCTTCTATGGTGGCTTTCTCGGCCACACCTGTCCAGGGGGATGCCATTCAGCAGACCAGACTGGACAATTGTAACAACAGACGCCAGCCTTCTAGGTTGGGGTGCCGTCTGGAATTCCCTGAAGGCTCAGGGACTATGGAGTCAGGAGGAGAGTCTCCTGCCAATAAACATTCTGGAATTGAGAGCAGTTCTCAATGCCCTCCTGGCTTGGCCCCAGTTGACAACTCGGGGGTTCATCAGGTTTCAGTCGGACAACATCACGACTGTAGCTTACATCAACCATCAGGGAGGGACAAGAAGCTCCCTAGCTATGATGGAAGTATCAAAGATAATTCGCTGGGCAGAGTCTCACTCTTGCCACCTGTCAGCAATCCACATCCCGGGAGTGGAGAACTGGGAGGCGGATTTCTTAAGTCGTCAGACTTTTCATCCGGGGGAGTGGGAACTTCATCCGGAGGTCTTTGCCCAAATACTTCGACGTTGGGGCAAACCAGAGATAGATCTCATGGCGTCTCGACAGAACGCCAAGCTTCCTCATTACGGGTCCAGATCCAGGGATCCAGGAGCAGTCCTGATAGATGCTCTGACAGCACCTTGGGACTTCAGGATGGCTTACGTGTTTCCACCCTTCCCGTTGCTTCCTCGATTGATAGCCAGAATCAAACAAGAGAGAGCATCAGTGATTCTAATAGCACCTGCGTGGCCACGCAGGACTTGGTATGCAGACCTGGTGGACATGTCATCCTGTCCGCCTTGGTCTCTACCTCTGAAACAGGACCTTCTGATACAGGGTCCCTTCAAACATCAAAATCTAACTTCTCTGAAGCTGACTGCTTGGAAATTGAACGCTTAATTTTATCAAGACGTGGGTTTTCTGAGTCAGTTATTAGTACCTTAATACAGACTAGGAAACCTGTTACCAGAAAGATTTACCATAAGATATGGCGTAAATACCTACATTGGTGTGAATCCAAAGGTTACTCTTGGAGTAAGGTTAGGATTCCTAGGATATTGTCTTTTCTACAAGAAGGTTTAGAAAAGGGTTTATCTGCTAGTTCATTAAAGGGACAGATCTCAGCTCTGTCCATTCTGTTACACAAACGTCTGTCAGAAGTTCCTGACGTCCAGGCTTTTTGTCAGGCTTTGGCCAGGATTAAGCCTGTGTTTAAAACTGTTGCTCCACCATGGAGTTTAAACCTTGTTCTTAATGTTTTACAGGGCGTTCCGTTTGAACCCCTTCATTCCATTGATATAAAGTTGTTATCTTGGAAAGTTCTATTTTTAATGGCTATTTCCTCGGCTCGAAGAGTCTCTGAATTATCAGCCTTACATTGTGATTCTCCTTATTTGATTTTTCATTCGGATAAGGTAGTCCTGCATACTAAACCTGGGTTCTTACCTAAGGTAGTTACTAACAGGAATATCAATCAAGAGATTGTTGTTCCTTCTTTATGCCCAAATCCTTCTTCAAAGAAGGAACGTCTACTGCACAACCTGGATGTAGTCCGGGCTCTAAAATTTTACTTGCAGGCAACTAAGGAATTCCGACAAACGTCTTCTCTGTTTGTCATTTACTCTGGGCAGAGGAGAGGTCAAAAAGCTTCCGCTACCTCTCTTTCTTTTTGGCTTCGTAGCATAATTCGTTTAGCTTATGAGACTGCTGGACAGCAGCCCCCTGAAAGAATTACAGCTCATTCTACTAGAGCTGTGGCTTCCACTTGGGCCTTCAAGAATGAGGCCTCTGTTGAACAGATTTGCAAGGCTGAAACTTGGTCTTCGCTTCATACTTTTTCCAAATTTTACAAATTTGACACCTTTGCTTCATCGGAGGCTATTTTTGGGAGAAAGGTTCTTCAGGCAGTGGTTCCTTCTGTATAAAGAGTCTGCCTATCCCTCCCGTCATCCGTGTACTTTTGCTTTGGTATTGGTATCCCAGAAGTAATGATGACCCGTGGACTGATCACACTTAACAGAAGAAAACATAATTTATGCTTACCTGATAAATTCCTTTCTTCTGTAGTGTGATCAGTCCACGGCCCGCCCTGTTTTTAAGGCAGGTAAATATTTTTTAATTTATACTCCAGTCACCACTTCACCCTTGGCTTTTCCTTTCTCGTTGGTCCTTGGTCGAATGACTGGGAGTGACGTAGAGGGGAGGAGCTATATGCAGCTCTGCTGGGTGAATCCTCTTGCACTTCCTGTAGGGGAGCAGTTAATATCCCAGAAGTAATGATGACCCGTGGACTGATCACACTACAGAAGAAAGGAATTTATCAGGTAAGCATAAATTATGTTTTTTTTTTTATTTATATTTTTATATATATATTGATTCTGCAGTGTTGGATCCCCATTTAGCCCCCAACCTCCCTGATTCCCCTCCCCCTCTACCTATTTGCCGCCATCTTGGGTACTGGCAGCTGTCTGCCAGTACCCAGTTTGCCCAAAATAAATGTTTTTTTATATTGAAAAAACATTTTTTTCTGTAATGTAGCTGCCCCCCTCAATACCCTCTCCCCCTCCCAGGTCTGTTGCCCAACATTTATTCCCCCCTCCCTCTCCCTCCTTCCCATACATTTTGTGAGGCATTATTGTGAATGTTGCGCTCCCGTCCCCACGTGTGCACTTTACTGAGACAGGAACCGGATCTTACCAAACGATGGGCCGTCCACCCGCCCCCCTGCTATGGTTCCCACCCACCAACGATCAGCACCATTGCTGGTCGATGCAGAGAGGGCCACAGAGTCTCTGCATCGGTTGGTAAAAAAATTGTATTGCAGGATGCCTCAATATCGAGGCATCACTGCAATTCCATGAAAGCGACTGGAAGCGTTCACAATCGCTTCCACGGCTTGAAACCCCTGAGGACGTAAAGGGTACGTCCTTGGTCATTAAGTGACAGTTTTTGTAGGACGTACCCTGTACTTCCTTGGTCATTAAGGGGTTAAATTAATAACATGACCATTTTCCTTTGTTCTCTCTATGTAATGAGCTTTAGTTTTCCAGACAAATATAAGATAAGGAAGCAAGTGTGTGTACACAAAGTGATAACACAATGAGATATGCTGTTACCTGAAGCTAATCCCATTGTAATAGGCTGTGGTTTTTAAAAGCACAAAACCAGCTACTTCATATACCCAAATAAACCTGAAAATGCAATTTCTCATACTTATACTCTGCAGCTGGTATAACAAGTCATTGAAAATACATTTTAATATAAAAAACAATTTTACAGTGTACTGTCCCTTTAACCCCTTAAGGACTAAAACTGTCACTTAACGACCAAGGACGTACCCTGTACGTCCTCAGGGGTTTCAAGCGGGGGATGCGATCGTGATAGTTTCCAGCCACTTTTAAGGTATTGCAGTAATGCCTCGATATTGAGGCATCACTGCAATACCTTTTTTTTACCCATTGATGCAGAGAGAGCCACTCTGTGGCCCTCTCTGCATCGACCAGCGATGGTGCCGATCATTGGTGGGTGGGAGCCATTGCAGGGAGGCGGGTGGGCCACCACTTCACTGGAGAACTTCCGGCCAGTAGTGGGAAATGACTTGCGGGTGCACGCGTGGGGGGGTTGGGTCGTGTGTGTGCGCGTGCGCTTGCGATCACTAACTAAGAAATGGTGGGAGAGAGAGGGGGGGGCAATATTGTTGGGAAAGGGATCTGGGAGGGGGAGGGTATTGAGGGGGGGTAGCTACATTACAGAAAAAAGTTGGATTTCTAACCAAAAATGGCAAATTTTATTGCAAAGTGAGTGAGTACCCAAAATCGTGGCAAATAGAGGGGGGAGGGTTAGAGAGCTGTTTGGGGGGGGGGGGCAGGGAGGTTGAGTGGTAAGGGGGGATCCTACACTGCAGAAAATATATAATTTAAAACAATTAAAAGATGGCGGTGACAATAGTGATGTGGGGGAGAGAACAGAGCAGTTTGAGAGTGGTCAGGGAGGGATCAAGAGGTGGGATATGTCAGATGGGAGGCTGATCTCTACACTAAAGCTAAAATTAACTCTTCAAGCTTCCCTACGAGCTACCTAATTAACCCCTTCACGGCTGGGCATAATACGTGTGGTGCGCAGCGGAATTTACCAAAAAGCAATGCCAAAGCCATATATGTCTGCTATTTCTGAACAAAGGGGATCCCAGAAAAGCATTTACAACCATTTGTGCCATAATTGCTCAAGCTGTTTGTAAATAATTTCAGTGAGAAATCTAAAGTTTATGAAAAAGAGAGTAAAAAAGTTAATGATTTTCTTTATTTGATCGCATTTGGCAGTGAAATGGTGACATGAAATATACCAAAATGGGCCTAGATCAATAATTTGGGTTGTCTATTAAAAAAAATATATACATGTAAAGGGTTAGTCAGGGATTCCTGACAGATATCAGTGTTAAAATTTAACTTATGCAAATTTTGAAAAATAAATGGTTTGGAAATGGCAAAGAGCTACTTGTATTTATTGCCCTATAACTTGCAAAAAAAGCAAAGATCATGTAAACATTGGATGTTTCTAAACTCAGGACAACATTTCAAAACTATTTAGCATGGGTGTTTTTTGGTGGTTGTAGATGTGTAACAGATTTTGGGGGTCAAATTTAGAAAAAGTGTTTCCCCCCATTTTTTCATCATATTTTATAGTAAATTTATATTATATGATGAAAATAATGGTATCTTTAGAAAGTCCATTGAATGGTGACAAAAACGGTATATAATATGTGTGGGTACAGTAAATGAGTAAGAGGAAATTTACAGCTAAACACAAACACTGCAGAAATCTAAAAATAGCCCTGGTCCTTAACGGTAAGAAAATTGAAAAGTTCTGTGGTCACTAAGGGGGTAAGAAACCTCCCTTTCTTTGAAGAAGCATAGTTTGTTTAAGCACTTCTTTATGGAAAAGGGACTCATTGAATAGACATCTAATATACATGATAGGGACAAATACAGTAAGAGAATTCAGGAATGTCTGTCATATGGAAGGAAATACTATGCATTCGTTAGCATTACAATTTGACAGACTATTTAGGCTTTGTGGTTCCTATCTACTATCAAAATCTGTGTATCAGTAGCAGAGGGCCTTAAGGTTATAGGTTGCCCTATCAATGTCATGGAAACATCTCTATCACCTGTATGTGTGTGTTAGTTTTGTGCAGCACACAGTTTCTGACCTTAGTTCTAATATTTTATGAACTTGGATATATCTGTTTTGCTGTCAGGAGGAATCCTGTCTAACACTGTCCGTGTTATAAACCAGAGACTCACCAGACTCTGCTCTTTTAGCCTCTGCCAGAAGCTGCAGAGAATTGTTTAGCAAATTTAATAGCTTTGAAAAATATAGTAGACTCTCCTGAGGCCAAGGGATCGGCCTACAAGAAGAATTTAAAGGGACAGTAAACGGTTTGAGATTGCAATATACTATGGGCTAGATTACAAGTGAAGCGCTAAATATCCCTTGCGTGCAAGCGATATTAGTGCTCCACTTTGTAATACAAATGCATTATAATGCGATTAATAAAAAAAAAAAAAATCCCTCTGCCACTTATGGCTATAAGAAGGGAGGGATTCCGGCTCCGTGTCTGTTAGGATCCCGTATAGAGCCGAGATTGTGTGTCTAGGAGGGTTGGGAGCTCCCAACCCATGACAATTCCACAGTATTCAGGATGATTGGGATCTTTGCCCTGCTGTCCCTCCTGCAGCTCTAGTCAAAATTAAACTTTCATGATTTAGATAGACCATGCAATTTTAAGCAACTTTCTAATTTTCTACTATTTTCAATTTATTTTTGTTCTCTTGGCAAGAATGTAAGTATAGGAGCTGGGGCGGTTTCCTGTATGGGTGGAGACTAATGGCAGCATGTCTCATGTCGGCGTGCAGATCGGCTCCTAACACCTCACCCAACTCGCTTGCTCCATAGCCCCAGATTGCTGTGGCATTGAGGAGCCTTGGCAAGCCTGAGTTTGCAGAAGAAGGAACGCTCTAAGGCCAAATAGGTCAGCGGTTTTTACCGCATCTTTTTATTCCTAAATCTTGAGCCATTGACTATCACCTCTAAATCACCTGTCAGTGAGAGCCGTTGTGGACTACCCTGGTTGTAGTACCCCTGGTTATATGTTTCCCTCACCTAAATTACCCGGCTTGGCTCCTGGTATAAGTGTGAAGTTGGGGGCAGTCAAACCACTCACCAGAATATTGCAGACGCCTGTCCCTTGCAGCCCAAGCGGGCCTTACCTGAGCGGAGGAGGAGGATCGAGGTCGAAGGGGCGGCGGAGTGATCTGTAGTTACTCTCCGTGAGTAAGGAGCCGGAAGGTGGTACACAGCCTGTTGGCGTACAGCGTGAGAGCCCCGGCTAGAGATCGGATCGAGTGCAGTGTCGGGTACCGGAGATCCGCGGTGCCCGGTCAGGAGACTCCGGATTGTATCCCAAAAAGCTTTGGAGTTTGATGCAGCAGTAACTACCTTTGAAATGGCATCTTGGGAGAAAACCGGTGACTATCAAGTAGAGGGCAGATAGCCCCACCGCATTTATCGAGAGGATCTGTGCCGTTAATGAAGTAACAAAACGGACTATTCCTGCCGCAAGTATACTCTTTGTTGTTTAAGCCCTTTGTAAGGCTCTCTTCTTTTGCAACAATTACAGTCTTTTCTCGGGTATTACATATCATTCACAGTTGGGAGAATATCTATCCAAGTAGACTGGTCAAGTTATACAAATTCCGGTTATATGATATTATTGCCCGGCTTGTAAAGGAAAATAAAAGGAAAGAAAAGAACTGTAATAGTGACTCTGTGCTAAATAATGTTTACTTAAAGGATAATGGCAATGCAAATAGTCATATAATTTGGAGCAATAAGATATAGTACTCGCTGTTATTCCTCATGTTGTTTTATACAGTTTTCCAATCCTATATGCAATAGGGATAGGAGTATGTATCTGATAAAAGGTTATCTGTGTATTACAGCTTAGAAATATCTTTATAATTGGCCTATTATTGGCCTTATAAAAGCACTAGGAATCATTTGGCCTAAGTAAGTTAGTTATAATAAAGCAGGCGAGTCAGACTTACTTTATACTTTGTGCAAGGAACTGACTAAAATTTTCGCTGTATTTATTTCTTATTTGCTGCTTAAGAATAGGCACAAGTTAGAATCATTTAAGTTTGGGCGACCGGTGGCTACTAAAAGATACTGTAGCAGTTAAGCAAGTGGCCTGTAGACAGAGTGAACCTGGATATTCTGTGGTAGAGAAGTACAAATTTGAAGTAATAAGACATAATACTATGTGCTTTTCCCTTTGATATACTTGCCTGATTTTCAGATCAGATTTGTAATCTGGGTTGAAAATTATGTCTGTTCAAATACTATTTATATGCATCAGTATAGCAATCTTAATACATCAGGCCTAATACAAGTGTTATATAAATTCTTAGGAAGTGTCTAGCTCAAGTGTTTTTTGCTGGAAATAGTAGGGAAGCCTGATAAACCTTTTGTATGGTGCAAAGAGTGTTTAAAATTTGTTACTATAGTCATTGTACATCCAAAGTGTTAGAATAATCTAAGCTATATCACAGTGGCTAGGCCCACTCTCATTAGGTAGCACAAATTGGATAGGCTTACCGCAGGGATTTAACTAAGTGCATTGGTGTTTTTAGTCATTTTCCTCTGAACTCACTTCAAAACACTAATTTCACTTACACTCCCACTCTTTCCTTAACAGGATACACCTTTTAATTTCTAATTAAGAACTCCCATTTTTCACACTCATCACTGTCTTTCACTGCCCTCCACTAGAAACCCTTAGCGTGGTTTTCTTTGGCATTTAGTTTGTTTTGACACTCTTTTTTCCTTTTTTTTCTTTTCCCTTCCCCTTCTTTCTTTCCCCTCACTACACGTCCGCTTTCCCCTCTTTTTACCACATTGTTTTTGGATTTTCTCACTCTTTTCCCACATTATAAATGGAAAAATTTGTTACACAAACCAAAGTTAATTCCCCTAAAATGCCAGCCAAAGCAAAAGATAAAAAGGCCAAACTGGCAGACAATAGTACAAAAAATATAACTGAAATTTCACCCTTAACAATTGATACTCAGGCCCTTACAAGTCAGCTAGTAGTTTTATTTACACCTCAATTTGATTCTATAAAAACAGAACTAGGTGTCATCTCAGCTGACATAGGGACACTCTCGTCAGAAATAAAACAGTTTGCAGTTAGACTCTCTGAAGCCGAAGATAGGATATCCACACTGGAAGATCAGGCAAATTCACAACACACTGTCTTACATGAACATGTCTAAAATAAAAAGTATCCAATTGCGTCTGGAGGATCTCGAAGATCGATCCAGGCGCAATAATATTAGAATTATTGGTCTAGCGGAGTCTCCGGAGTTTGAGGACCTGATGGGATTTGCATCAACCACTCTGCCACAGGCTCTGGGCATTCCCACACAAATGATACCACTAGTAATAGAGAGAGTCCATAGAGTGGGACCCAAGAAGCCTAACACCAGTGAGGCTACCAGACCTAGGATGGTCATCCTCAAGCTCCTGAGATTTCAGGATAAGACTGAGATCCTTAGTCACTATAAAAAGAGAAAGGAACCATTACTGATGGGGAACAACAAAATTATGTTGTTTCAAGATTTTTCTAGTGAGACATCCGCCAAAAGAAAAGTTATGGCCCGTATTGCACGCAGTTAATAAACAGAGGTATTAATGCTTGGCTTAGTTACCCGGCAAGAATTATAATTAATAAGAATGGTGAGAGGCAGGTCTTTAGTGAAACGTCTGAGGTAATTAAATTTTTAAAGGAAACAGGATAATATTATTATAGCGATGTGTATTGTTTAAAATGTTATGTCCAAAATGTTCTTTAACATGTCAATGGATTCATTCTTTCCCTTTTTTTTTTTTTTCCCCCTTTTTTTTTTTTGTTCTCTCGCTTCCCCCCTTCTCTCTATTTGTCCCTTCCCCCTTTTGTGATTCTGACCCCTTTTAAGAAATGACAGCAGAAATTAGGATGTTCTCCTGGAACGTGGGAGGCATTAGTTCACCCATGAAATGTAAATTGATTCTTAGAACATTAGCTCAGAGGCACCCTGATTTGGTCTGTCTCCAAGAAACTCACCTTAGGGCATCAGAAGCAGTTAAACTTAAGATGAAATGGGTTGGGGAAGTAATCTCCACTAATGGCTCTAATAAAAAATGTGGAGTTGCAATACTCTTACACAAACAATTAGACTATAAGATTATAAAAACTGAGATTGATAGTGAGGCCAGATTTATTTTATTACATATAATGATAAAAAACACAAAATTTATAATTTGTAGTATTTATGCGCCCAATAAATTTTCACGTTGTTTCTGGGATAATATCCAGAAGATGTTGTTCCCTCTTAGTGGGAACAACCTAATTTTGTGTGGAGACTTCAATATGACGCTCGATCCCTTAATTGATAGATTCTCAAGTAAAAATATAGCGAGTAACAGACCAAGTGCAAAACATTTTCAGAGGCTTTGCCATAAATTAAAACTAATAGATATCTGGAGGATGCAAAATCCCGATAGTGTGACATTTTCCTGTGAATCTAAAGGTCATAAAACATTTTCAAGGATTGACCTATTCCTGATCTCTGAGTCACTGTCTGCTCGACAATATAACACGACGATAGGGGAAATCATGATATCGGATCATGCAATAATTGAATTAACTTTTTTATCAGGTAAAGAGGACAGGAGCCAGAGACCAGTATTCGGTTTTCCCAGGTATCTATGCTCTAATCCTAGGTTTCGCTTGTGGCTACAATCTAAATGGTCGGAATATGTCTCCAATAATAGGGAATCTGGAAATAAAGTTGAAATTTTTTGGGAGGCCTCCAAAACGGTCTTAAGAGGGGACATTATAGCCTATCTTAATATACGTCGGAAAAAGATCAAACTACGGGAGGTTACTTTGGCTGAGAGAGTGAAGCAGGCTTTTATTTTAGTACAAAATACCCCATCACTAGAGAACTGGGATGATTATTTTCTGATCAGGAAGGAAAGAGATCTTTTTCTTAAAGAACAAGCCCAAATTGAGGAGATAAGAATAAATAGGCATTATAAGGGCTTTCATGGTTCCTCTGCTAAATATCTGGCCAAACTTACTAAAATTAGAAAAAGAAAGAATATAATACCAGTCATCAAAAAGAATAAGTCCAGATACTTTGAGACCGCAGAGATATGTGGGGTTTTTGCCTCATATTATCAAGATGTATACTCTTCAGTTAAAATTAATCTTGACGCGCAAGAGAGGTTCTGGTCTAAGATTGTAGTACCCAAAATCCAGTCGGATGAATTAACACTGTTAAATGAGCAAATAACTAGATCTGAAATTAGTAAGGCCATTGATAAACTGAAACCTAATAAAGCTCCTGGTCCAGATGGACTGCCCGCGGAATATTATAAATGTCTCAAAGATGATCTAGTACCGGTACTGGAAAAACTTTTCAATGAGTATTACAATTCAGATATCCCTATATCATCCTATTTTTCTATGGCTAATGTCACGCTGATATTGAAAAAGGGCAAGGATCCAGAGGATCCAGGATCGTATAGGCCGATATCAGTCTTAAACTGTGATTATAAGATCTTAGCTTCAATCATCGCTAATCGTTTCTCTCTCGTTTTACAGAAACTTATACATGAAGATCAGACAGGCTTTATGCTTAAAAGGAATTCCTCTAAAAACATTCGCAAGCTAATCACGTTAATAGACTACGCGTGGAATACGGAGCAAAAACCCAGTACAGATATGTATAAAGACAGGGCAGTCCTTACCCTGGACGCTGTTAAAGCGTTTGATTCTATTGTATGGGATCATCTTTTTACCTCACTCCGACAATTCGGGATACAGGGAAACTTCTTACAATTTATACATAGAATCTATGCGAAGCCAACTTCATATATATTGGTAAACGGAATGATCTCGCCTAAAATAATTCTGCAGCGAGGCACTAGGCAAGGATGTCCGTTGTCTCCCCTGCTTTTCAACGTGGCATTGGAACCATTAGCAATAAGACTAAGAAATAATCTAGCAGGGATCACAATGGGTTCTCTACGTCTAACTACATTATTATATGCTGATGATATCCTAGTTTTTCTAGAAAATACACAACAAGCCATTCCAATTTTGAGACAGATATTGGAGGAATTTAGTTCTTTCTCAGGTTACAAAGTAAATACAGAAAAAAGTGAATTAATGTATATTGGGAATATAGCTACAAACTACTTGGGTAACCCGTTTAAAGTGGTAGATTCTATGAAATATCTGGGTCTTACGCTACATAAAACCCCTAAATTTTGGTATATAGATAATTATCTCTCATTATTTCAAAAAATTAAACTAGATCTGAAACTATGGATTTCTTTCCCGATCTCTCTCACTGCCAGAGTAAATCTAATCAAAACTATCATATTCCCGCGTCTTCTCTACCCCATACAAAACTTGCCCTTGTTCATAACAAATAGGGATTGTAGAAGCCTATATACCTCTGTCTCTAAATTTATCTGGCAAAATAAAAAACCTCGCATTTCATCGGCTAGATTAATGCAGAAACCACGGGCTGGTGGCCTATCATTGCCCAATATTAATCTTTATAATATTGCAGCGATGGTAAAAATCGCCATTGATTGGCTGGCATTACCTGCGATTTTGCACTGTAAATCAGGTCAACTGCCGTCCAATGTTTCCTCATTAATTACAATCAAAAATATAGTCTTGGCATGGCATAAATTTTGTAGATTTTTGGAAATAGATTTTTCAATTTCGGAGTTTCTCCCAATTAGGGGTAATCCGCTTTTCCCCCCCGGTTTACGTCAGAAAACTTTTAAAAATTGGGCTGAAAAAGGGCTAAACAAAATCTTACAATTAATTGGTGTAGATGAGAAAGTACTAGAAGGTGAAACCTTGTTTTCCCTTTTTCATTTACCAAGATCGGATTTATTTGCGTTCTTTCAGGTACGTCATTTTATTGTGTCACAGGGTTGGAGGTTCCCTTTATCGGTTGCATGGTCCGATATCAGAGGTTTAATACAGAAAGTTTTGGCAGGAGTCACCTCGATTTCACTAATGTATGACATAATGCTTTCTAAACAAACGCAAGGTCTTCGCAGCAGAATCAGCGATCACTGGAGTAGGTTAATCGGAGATACAGAGCCTGAGAGAATTACACAAAGCTTTAAATCTTTGGACATTTGTAAAGTGCCCTCAACATGGAAAGAATCCCATATGAAATTAATAAACAACTTTTATTTCTATCCAGCGAAATTAGCTCGATTCTATCCATCTAGATCTGCTCATTGCCCTAGGTGTATGTATAAGGAAGCGGACCTACTACATATGTTATGGACTTGTCCTAAGATAAATCAGCTTTGGCTGAAATTTATATATTGGTTTAATAATTTATACGGTGTTACTGTCTCTCTCACGTTTCGGGACATTATCCTGCTGGTTGTTCCAGCGACTAGTGCGGACCGGCATTGGACCTGTTCCCTAAATATCTCCATATTAGCTGTTAGACAAAGTATTTTTAAAAAATGGAAAGTAAAAAAAGGCCCGGTACTATCTGAGATCTTTCATGTCATTCAAGATCAAATTATTTTTGAATCATATCATTTACAAGAGGCCTCTGAAGTTAGAATCAAAAAGTTTCTACTAGGGTGGTACCCCATTATTAACTCCGTTCCCAGGCCTATACAAAAACAGATTTTAGTGCCCTTTACATCCTCAGTAAGCTTCGCTGAAATGGTCATATTAAATCTCTTTCCACATACATGGATTTCTAATAGTACAGAAATTTAATATTAATTTTGGTCCAGAGATAGGGGGTGAAGTGGGAAGATTAATACATTTTTTTTTTTTTTTTTTTATCTTTCTTTCTTTTCATCTTCTTTCTCTCCTTTCTCTTTTCTTTTTTTTCTTTTTTCTGCTGATGTATGGAAATTGGAAAATACCCAGCTCAGTGTACAAGTCTTGTTCGTATTGAGATGATGAATCAAACGTGACAATGTATACATGTCTTGTACTATATTATGTTTCTATTTTGTATTTTGTTTGACCTTGCCCTGTGAGGCAGAAAAGGTTTGATGTTATTGATTGTACACTGTACGGGTTTCAAAATAAATATTCAAAAAAAAAAAAAGTATAGGAGCTGGCCCATTTTTGGTTCAGCACCTGGGTAGCACTTTCTAATCGGTGTCTAAATGTAACCACCAATCCGCAAGCGCTACCCAGGGGATGAACCAAAAATGGGCTGGCTCCTAAGCTTACATTCAAATAAAGATACCAAGAGAATGAAGAAAAATTGATAATTGGAGAAAATTAGAAAGTTGCTTAAAATTACATGCTCTATCTGAAACATGAGTTTAATTTTGACTAGACTATCCCTTTAAATATTTTATGGGGAATTTCAGTTTTGAGTTTTATGGACCTTTTCTTTCATTTGTTTAAGCATTTTAGCACAGTTCTTTTCCTGTTAAGTATGTGTATCACCCTGCAAATGGGGTTTACCACATTGCTAAAATCCAACATGAGAGCCACAACACATTGCAACTTCTGAGCAGCACACAACCAGTTAAGATTATAGCCGCCAGTCACCGCTTGTGTGTATGTATCTCTGGTCATTTGTAGAAATAATACCTCTGGACTGTGTTAACAAATTAATTTAAAGGGGTGAAATGTTAAGATAAGTATTTCTAGAGTTTTTAGGTGTTAAAAAAAAAGAACTTTGCTGCGTTAAGAGATGGCAAAATTATCAGCACAACCTATGGAAAAAACACTATAAAACGTTATGAAATTGGGCATGGGGTTAGTGTTTTCTTTTTGCACCTGCAGAGTAGAACATTTATCAAGACATATCCTGAGGTGTTTTCCTATAGATACCCTCAACCATGATGGTCACAGATTGGATCTTGCTTTCTGTTCATCTCATATCCCTTATTGCACCTGCAGTATCTGGACTTCTCTGAAGATTAAAATAGGATTTAATAGAAAGCCCACATATGAAGCACAGCTGGCTTATTTTTAGATTTCTAATGTGAATGAATTCCCATTAATTCAAATCTCATGTAACCCTGAATACATATTGTAATTAACCAGAAACACATTTATCATGGAAGCAGCCCTGGAAGCATTAGAGTGAATGACACCTCCCCCCATGTCACCCACTGTGCCAGTCTCAGATGCTCCCATATGCCTCATTGGTGATGCCAAGGCAGACCTCCCTGCATATCCCAGAGAGTATCAAGGGGGTGAGATGGCACAGTTACTGTCACTGTGTGGAAGAAAATGGAACAAACAGCGCTAAAAAGTGCTAAAAGCACTAGAAAGCTAAGGGTTAAACATAAAAAAATGCAAGACTAATTGTAAACCTTAAATAGTGAAGTATAAAATGTGGTATTATCTTTTTTATAGAATCCAGAAACATAAAACAATCTATCTAAGAATAATTTCTCCAACCATTCAACAATATATTATTATTATTATTATTATTTATTTATAAAGCGCCGACAGATTACGCAGCGCTGCCCATGGGTACAAGGATAACAGTACAGTGGAGAAACAATACGATAAGACACAAAATTTTACAGACAAATACAGGGGGAATTGAGGGCCCTGTTCCAGTGGGAACTTCCAATCTAGACGGGTAGGAGGATTGGAAACAGGAGGTGGGGACTGCAGAGGTGAGAATGATATTAGTGAGGAGATAGAGGGCAACTGTTAGTTAAGTGAAGTTAGTTTGTTGATAAGTTGGGTGATAAGCTTCCCTGAACAGAAAGGTCTTTAGGGAACGTTTAAAGGAGGAGAGGTTAGGGGCAAATCTGACAGCTCGAGGAAGTGCGTTCCAGAGGGTTGGTGCCGCACGAGAGAGGTCCTGTAGTCTAGAATGAGAGGAGGTGATGGTAGAGAATGCAAGAAGCAGGTCGTTGTTGGATCTTAGGGGGTGGGCAGGAGTATATTTGTTGATGAGTGAGGACAGGTAGGGTGGGGCAGCATTGGTGAGGGCTTTGTAGGTCAGGGTGAGAATTTTGAATTTAACTCTGTTGTGAATGGGGAGCCAGTGAAGGGACTCACAGAGAGGTGCAGCAGAAACAGAGCGTAGAGAGAGGTGGATTAGCCTGGCAGATGCATTTAGGAGGGATTGGAGGGGAGAGAGGCGGGAGAGAGGGAGGCCAGAAAGTAAGTTGTTACAGTAGTCAAGTCGGGAAATTACCAGAGAGTGGATGAGCTGTTTGGTAGTTTCAGCACTCAGAAATGGATGAATTTTGGAGATATTGCGTAGGTGGTTGCAGCAGGATGAAGAGAGCAGTTGGATGTGGGGAATGAAGGACAGATTTGAGTCAAGCGTGACTCTGAGGCAGCAGACTTGGGGTGATGGGGAGATAGTGGTGCCGCCAACAGTGATAGAAAAATTAGAGACTGGAGTGGAGCTAGAGGGGGAATTAGAAGTAGTTCAGTCTTGGACATATTTATTTTTAGGTGGTGAGAGGCCATCCAGGAGGAAATGCCAGATAAGCAGTCGCTGATGTGAGAGTTGACAGAAGGAGAGAGTGCAGGGGTGGAAAGGTAGATCTGGGTATCATCAGCATAGAGGTGATAGCTGAAGCCATAGCTGTTGATAAGTTTACCCAGTGAAGAAGTGATATATTGTAGTATAAATAGTGAGGCTATAACATACAATGTATCAATATGATTTAATATAAATGGTGAGGCTATAACACAAATCCTCCAAATGCATGCAAGAATAAAAAAATTGAATATTAAAAAATGAGGATGTCTCCTCTAAAAACAAGATATAATAATGACCATGCTAAATACCAGCTTAAAATATATCGCTCTTGCAATTGGTTACTAAAATCGATAAGGCTTCGATTCTAGCAATACTGTGTTATTATAGATTGTCTTGTAGTTATTAGCACTTCATATGATTCTCGTCTCAGATCTGAGCTCTTCAATGACTAACGATATTTGCTGCATGTTAAACGCTATGCATGTATTCCTCCACTCTTCTGGTCCTTCCTCTGACCTTTGGAAATGTGACTGTCACGGCAAGAATATTGATATTGTAGATCTTACGTGGGTGGAGGATTTTACAGGGCTACCGGTCTCTCTTTATCCCAATTGGTGTATATTCGTCTGTTCAAGTGATAGCAACCAGGGATTTCTTTTTAATCTGCACAGTGTCGATATATGCTGGAAACAATGCTTGCACTTCTTATGAGGTGCTTTAACTTTTTTGATTCCCTGAATATTCGTCCTGTTTTTATTCATATCGCCAAATAATGTGAGTAGACTATCTTCACCTCCCTTCCATATAATTAATACGTAATCTATGTAACACTTAAAGACTCCAAAAATCTCTGTTCCCATAGGCCCATAAAAAGATTGGCATAACTGGTCGCAAACCTCGTGCCCATAGCTGTTCCCTTAATTTGAACATATATTTTATTGTTAAATACAAATATGTTAATTCATAAGAATAAATTCTACCCCCCTTCAAGATTAAGTCTTTCTGGCTTTGTAACATATCATTATCCCTATCTAAGTAGAATCTAATAGCTTCCAGGTCTTTATCATGTATAATACTTGTATATAGGGCTGTGAAATCACAGGTAGCTAACATGTAAGTGTCATCCCATTTTAGATTTTCTAATATTGATAATACTTGTCCAGTATATTTTAAATAAGTAGGTAATTTTCTTACATATTTTTGTAATTGAATATCTATATATTGAGATAAATTGGCTGTAACTGATCCAATCCCAGATATGATGGGTCTACCGGGAGGTTGTGTAATATTTTTATGTATCTTATGTATAGCTGTTCCCTTAAATTATGGGAACAGCTATGATCACGAGGTTCGCACCCAGTTATGCCAATCTTTTTATGGGCCTATGGGAACAAAGATTTTTGAAGTCACATGACTTGGGCGCGAATCTCATGCTCTTTAAGCGTTTCATAGATGACGTATTCATTATATGGAAGGGAGGTGAAGATAGTCTACTCACATTATTTGGTGATGTGAATAAAAACAGGACAAATATTCAGGGGATCAAAGAAGTTCAAGCACCATATAAGAAGTACAAGCATTGTTTCCAGCATATACCGACACTCTGCACAGAGTAAAAAGAAATCGCTGGTTGCTATCACTTGAACAGACAAATATACACCAATTGGGAGAAAAAGACCAGTACCCCTGTAAAATCCGC
This sequence comes from Bombina bombina, assembly GCF_027579735.1. Classification (NCBI taxonomy): domain Eukaryota; kingdom Metazoa; phylum Chordata; class Amphibia; order Anura; family Bombinatoridae; genus Bombina; species Bombina bombina. The sequence continues at coordinate 1,220,055,870 of NC_069499.1, forward strand.
CACCCACGTAAGTTCTTCAATATCGATAATCTTGCCGTGACATAGTCACATTTCCAAAGGTCAGAGGAAGGACCGGAAGTGTGGAGGAATACATGCATAGCGTTTAATACGCAGCGAATATCGAAGAGCTCAGAGCTGAGACAAGACGTCGAAAGTGGCGAAGTGACTGTTAAAGTATCCCACTACAAGCATTGTTGCCGATTAATGAATTGCTACAGTTTATAACGGATTGTAACAGTCTGTCATAGACTATTGAAACTTGATCTTTGAAGCTTTATACACATGCTGACTTACTATACTTAAAGTGAACTGCTACTTTAAACATATGAACTGCCAATTTCACTAATCATATGAAGTGATGAAGTGCTAATAACTACAAGACAATCTATAATAACACAGTAGTGCTAGAATCGAAGCCTTATCGATTTTAGTAACCAATTGCAAGGTGGGCATATATTTTAACCTGGTATTTAGCATGGTCATTATTATATCTTGTTTTTAGAAGAGACGTCCTCATTTTTTAATATTTCATTTTTTATTCTTGCATGCATTTGGAGGATTTGTGTTTTAGAATTGTATGTTATAGCCTCACCATTTCTATTAAATCATATTGATACATTGTATGCTATAGCCTCACTATACTATAATATATCACTTGATATCTTTCTGGCTTTGTAACATATCATTATCCCCATCTAAGTAGAATCTAATAGCTTCCAGGTCTTTATCATGTATAATACTTGTATATAGGGCTGTGAAATCACAGGTAGCTAACATGTAAGTGTCATCCCATTTTAGATTTTCTAATATTGATAATACTTGTCCAGTATATTTTAAATAAGTAGGTAATTTTCTTACATATTTTTGTAATTGAATATCTATATATTGAGATAAATTGGCTGTAACTGATCCAATCCCAGATATGATGGGTCTACCGGGAGGTTGTGTAATATTTTTATGTATCTTATGTATAGCTGTTCCCTTAAATTAAGGGAACAGCTATGGGCACGAGGTTCGCACCCAGTTATGCCAATCTTTTTATGGGCCTATGGGAACAAAGATTTTTGAAGTCACATGACTTGGGCGCGAATCTCATGCTCTTTAAGCGTTTCATAGATGACGTATTCATTATATGGAAGGGAGGTGAAGATAGTCTACTCACATTATTTGGTGATGTGAATAAAAACAGGACAAATATTCAGGGGATCAAAGAAGTTCAAGCACCATATAAGAAGTACAAGCATTGTTTCCAGCATATACCGACACTATGCGCAGAGTAAAAAGAAATCGCTGGTTGCTATCACTTGAACAGACAAATATACACCAATTGGGAGAAAAAGACCAGTAGCCCTGTAAAATCCGCCACCCACGTAAGTTCTTCAATATCGATAATCTTGCCGTGACATAGTCACATTTCCAAAGGTCAGAGGAAGGACCGGAAGTGTGGAGGAATACATGCATAGCGTTTAATACGCAGCGAATATCGAAGAGCTCAGAGCTGAGACAAGACGTCGAAAGTGGCGAAGTGACTGTTAAAGTATCCCACTACAAGCATTGTTGCCGATTAATGAATTGCTACAGTTTATAACGGATTGTAACAGTCTGTCATAGACTATTGAAACTTGATCTTTGAAGCTTTATACACATGCTGACTTACTATACTTAAAGTGAACTGCTACTTTAAAAATATGAACTGCCAATTTCACTAATCATATGAAGTGATGAAGTGCTAATAACTACAAGACAATCTATAATAACACAGTAGTGCTAGAATCGAAGCCTTATCGATTTTAGTAACCAATTGCAAGGTGGGCATATATTTTAACCTGGTATTTAGCATGGTCATTATTATATCTTGTTTTTAGAAGAGACGTCCTCATTTTTTAATATTTCATTTTTTATTCTTGCATGCATTTGGAGGATTTGTGTTTTAGAATTGTATGTTATAGCCTCACCATTTCTATTAAATCATATTGATACATTGTATGCTATAGCCTCACTATACTATAATATATCACTTGATATATTGATATATTGTTGAATGGTTGGAGAAATTATTCTTAGATAGATTGTTTTATGTTTCTGGATTCTATAAAAAGATAATATCACATTTTATACTTCACTATTTAAGGTTTACAATTAGTCTTGCATAATTTTTGATGTTTAACCCTTAGCTTTCTAGTGCTTTTAAAACTTTTTAGTGCTTTGTTTGTAGCACAACAGGGTTACAAGTTTAGCGCTTTCGGTCCGTACCCATTACAATTACTATCACAGCACACACTGTGCATTTGGTGCACACGCAGCATCCTCCCTTAACACCCCGAATCCTTACTACACACGCAGCACCCTCTCTACACACACAGCATTGTCACTGAAAGCAACACATGCTCATTTAAAAACAACAACCGTGTATGACACTGTTTAAAGGGACGTGAAACACAAAATGGTTCTGATTCAGATAGAACATACAATTTTAAACAACTTTCCTATTTACTTCAATTATCAAATTTGCTTTATTCTGTTGATATCTTAGGACTACTGGGAGCTAGCTGAAGACATTAGGTGACCCAATGACATGAGACAAATGTTTAGCCACCAATCAGTAGCTAGCTCCCAGTAGTCAATTGTTGCTTCTGAGCCTACCTAGATATGCTTTTCAATAAAGGATACAATGAGAATGAACCATATTAGATAGAAGTAAATAGGAAAGTTGTTTAAAATTGAATGCTCTAATTGAATCATGAGCATTTCTTTTTTGACTTTACGTTTGATTGAGAATTTAAAGGGATACTAAACCCAATTTTTTTCTTTCATGATTCAGATGGACCAGGCAATTTTAAAACACTTTCTAATTTTTTCCTATTATCAATTTGTCTTCGTTCTCTTGCTCTCTTTATTTGAAAAAGAAGGCATCTAAGCATTTAGCCACCAATCAGCAAGCACAACCCAGGTTGTGAACTTTAAATGGGCCGGCTTCTAAACTTACATTCTTGCTTTTCAATTAAAGATAACAAGAGAATAAAGAAAAATTGATAATAGGGGTAAATTATAAAGTTGCTTAAAATTACATGCTCTATCTGAACCATGAAAGAAAACATTTAGGTTTAGTGTCCCTTTTAAAGGGACACTGAACCCAAATTTTCTCTTTCATGACAACCTGGGTTGTGCTTGCTGATTGGACAGCACCAATAAACAATTGCTGTCTAGAAGTCTGAACCAAAAATTGGCTTGCTCCTTAGCTTAGATGCCTTCATTTTCAAATAAAGATAGCAAGAGAATGAAGAAAATTGATAATAGTAAATTAGAAAGTTGCTTAAAATTATATGTTCTATCTGAATCATAAAAGAAAAAAATGGGTTTAGTGTCCCTTTAATGAGACAGTAAAGAGCTTGGGAATTCTGTAATGTGTCTCCTCTGAACATGATAAAGCATAATGTATTCTTTATTTCAAGAGCTGATATTTATATAATACATCCAAGCACTTCAGCCACCAGAGGAAATCTTTGTTTATAAGACCTTTATTCACATTTAGTTGGCTCCAAAAGTTTAATTTTTGAACCTACAATAGGTTCTTAGTCATGTATGAGCCTATTGTAGGTTCAAAACGTTGTTCCTGTAAACTTTTGGACCAGACTAAATGAGAATAAAGGTCTTTTAAACAAAGATTTCCTCTGGTGGCTGAAGTACTTGGATGTATGATTACTTGGATTGAAAAGATTTGGCAAATCTTACTTTGTGCCCCACAAACAGGTGTGCTGTTCTCCTTCTCTTTGATTTATATAATATATACATTTATGTTAGGTATTTTAGTTATTTCTGCTATTGCACTATTGATCAAACTGGAATTTCAGTGTGTATGTGTGTGTATGTGTCTATCTATCTATCTATCTATCTATATATATATATACAGGTATATATATATATATATATATATATATATAATCAAGTAAATATATGATCTTCATTAATACAACTTGATGAATATTATATTTTTGTTAATACCAGGTTTTATGTTTTAGAAATGAGCTTGAGATGCAGGCGCATGTACAGATATGTTTGCTTGTTTTTGTTCATATCATGTCTGGTTGTGTATCTGTCAGTCTAACTGTTTCACAGTCTATAGGGAACTTGCTCTTCCATGCTAAGTTGTGCTTGTGTTTTATTGTTTTATGAGACACCTGCCTGTTTATACCTTGGGAGTTGCCCAGAGATCTCTACTTTGTCCCTCTAGCAGAGAATGTGCCAACTGGGACACCTATGGTTCCCCTAGAGCCACAAATGGTACCTGAGCCCAAGATCTAAAGGGACACACGTTATCATTTCAACAGCACAAGTCTGGTCTTGTCTCTTCTGCACACACAGGATCCAAGCAGGTGCTTTCAGCTTCTTCCATGCTTTTCAGTGTAATTGACACATGTAGCTCAATGTAACTTTGGGCAGATTGACATGAGATGAATGAAATGGTGATGGAGTTGGTGAAAAGCAGCTGATGTAGCTTGGAAAGGATACCAAGAGAACAAAACAAATTAGATAATAGAAGTAAATTGGACATTTGTTCAGAATTGCATGATCTGTCTGAAAAGTTTTAACTTTACTGTCCCTTTAAGAAATATTTTGGACAGGTACCCTGACTCCCGGTATTTTTTCATGCCTTTATTCTGGATACCTCAAAAAGTGCCCAAGATGCTTAGACCTAGTATAAAATTAGAATGAGCAATTTTTTTCAATCCAGTTCTATTTTCATATGTATAATTTCTTGTATTGTTCTCATGGAAAGAGCTGCATTTCAACAAAGAACATACTAAGGTATAAACAAGAAAGAGAAAAGTATCAGCTACTAAACAAGTTCAAGTTCACAAATGGGTAACTGGAAACCACAGCTGCCTCTGGCTGAATAGCTTAAATGTGTGTACATAAGCGACTTCTTTCTACCTTCCCTCCACTTGGCATCACTCCAAAATACACCCCTTGGAGATGCATGGTTATAAGACCACGGTGGACATGCGGACAATCTGCCAATCAAACTACTCTTCTACCGTCGACACACAGAGCCCATGGAGTCTAAACAGCTTCACCTCCGGATTCGGTGTGACTTCAACACTTAGAGGCAGGACAATCCAAGATAGCTGCTGATAGACGACAGGGCAACAGCCTACAGTTAGGTGTGGAATCCACTGGAGCAGTGCTGTCAATAAGGAGAGGGACTCCCCATTGTCCTCAAAAGCATGAGTAGTAAAAAATCCAAGCACTGGCTCCATAAAAAACGCTGCTTTGTTGAATACAAAAACATAAAATTCAAGTGAAGAATCAAAATTGTGTACAGCTCTTGCCTTACGCGTTTCGGCTACATGCTGTAATCATAAACTAAGGTTGCTTGGTACTGTACATATGTCTTGAGCACCTTAATAAAGTAACACTGTTATACATAGCTATGTTATATATGTTATACATGTTAGTGTTTTACTTGTGTATACCAACTACCCATATAAAGCACACCACTCAACTCTGCAGGCTACAGAACCAACAGAGGGAACTTTAAATCTCACAAACCACTTCTGCCAAACCATTCCTGGGCAATCCTTTGGCTCTTGTTTTCTGTTTGTTACTACTGGACATTATCAAAATATATAATAAGTATATGACTACAATTCAACCTTTTATATTTTTTAATTGAAAAGATTTTTATTGAATTTTTCTTCTTAATTACATAACAAAGTAAATGCAAATGTTACATCAACATAACTTGAAACATATTGAGGTATATCTCGGCAGGTCAGCATGTCATATACACATCAATAAATTTTACCTTACATTTCAGGTCACATTATAAACCAATACTCATTAAGCAAAAAATACTCTCAGAAACTTAGGTTGTTAACTAACAACTCTGGCTTCAGAAAATATAATCCATGGTTCCCAGACAGAAACAAATTGTTCCTCAGTGTCAAGCATGTTAGCTGCATTATTACTCATTTGGTAGTAGTAACCAATTTTATTTAGAATAATCTGAAAGTTAGGGATCTCAACTTTCCAATACTGGGCTATTGTTAATCTTACTATAGTAAAGATGGTAAAAATAAACTCGTTTCGTGCCCTGTTAAACCTTGGAATAGGCTCATGCAGAAGGGCTTGGGAGGCCGACACTCTTAAAGTGCGCCCAAAAATGTTGCCCAACAGACTGAAGGTTTGTGACCAGATATTTGCTACCCGTGGGCAGTCCCACCACATGTGCGAATAAGTACCTAACTCATCACACCCTCTTAGACATTTTCTATTACCTATCTCCAATTTATGTAATCTCGAGGGGTGAAAATACCAACGAAAAGCAGTCTTCATGTAATTTTCTTTTAAATGAACGCATATGGAAAAGGAGGGTCCCCTAAACAGAACATCATTCCATTTTTCTAGAGACCAAGTAAATTGAAATTCTTCTTCCCACTTGTGCATAAAAGGAAGCTTATGAGTCTTTGGTGGAGAGTTAAAAATGGCATACAGTCCAGTAATGGTCCCTCTCATTCTCTGTCCAGCTAAGCAAATTTGTTCTAAGTATGTGGTGCTCCCTTTGTATGAGTTACCTATCACCTCGCAAACTCTTGCCTTCAACTGAAGATATTGATACCAACTGGGTCTATCTTGTTCATTAAGGCTAGCATATGTGTTAAAGTCCATAAAGTTCTGCCCCCTTAAAGTGTCAGCAATTCTGTACAGCCCCCTATTGGCCCACTTATTCTGAAGCCCCACGTCAAGTGTAGTAGACAGCGTTATTAATGGCATTGCCTTAGAAGTATCTGAGATTAGCTTAAATTTAGTAGACAAAGAGTCCCATAGCGAGACGGAGTGTGCTACTGCTGCAAAAGTCTTCCATATGTTAGGCCTATGAGTTCTATTAGTCCATAGAAGTTTATAAATTGGCTCCACCCCAACCATATCTGACTCCAGTTGTACCCACTGAATATTATCAGTCTTGTTATGCCATAACGCAGTCTGAGCCACACGGGCCGCATGGTAGTATGCTAGAAAATCTGACAATCCCATTCCTCCCCCTCTTCTACTTCTGCAGAGAGTTTGTCTATTAGTTCTTGCTCTTTTACCTTGCCAAATAAACGAAATTACATATTTCTGTAATTGTGTGAGTGTTTTGGATGGCACAGAGACTGGTAAGCATCTAAATAGGTATAATATTTTTGGGAGAATTGTCATTTTAATTCCAATTATTCTGCCATATAGCGAAATTTTCAACTTTTCCCATTTCTGTAGCAAGTTTTTAATCTGTGATATCAAAGGCGTGTAGTTTAAATGATACAGATCTTCAGTCCTATTTGTAAGTATCACTCCTAAATATCTCATTCCCTTCTCAGCCCATGAGAAAGAGAAATTAATCTCCATGAGTTTTTTAGTGTGTGCTGGTAGATTTACACTAATAGCCTCACACTTATCATTGTTAATTTTATAACCTGATATTGCTGCAAACTTATCTATAGTGGAATACAGTACTGGAAGAGAAATAAGTGGCTTTGTGATCGAAAGAATAATGTCATCTGCAAAAAGACTGATTTTATATTCTTTTGCCTTTATATGTATGCCTGTAATATCTACATTTCGTCTGATGCTGGCTGCTAAGGGTTCGATACACAGGGCAAATAGAAGCGGGGAAAGAGGGCATCCCTGTCTAGTACCATTTGCTATTTCAATGGGTCCTGACTTATACCCCGCAATTTTAACAAATGCTGAGGGATGAGAGTATATTGTGGCGATCGCTTTTCTAAAGTTTCCCGTTATGCCAAATGCATCTAACACCTTATCGAGGTAGTCCCAGTAAATACGGTTGATTGCCTTCTCTGCGTCCAAGGAAAGGAACAGAGAAGGCATCCCTTTAACCGACGCAAGATTAATCAAATCAATCACCTTTCTCACATTATCCGGGGCCTCCCTGTTCGCTATGAACCCCACCTGATCCGGATGGACTAGTTTAGGCATTAGTTTGTTGAGTCTGGTGGCTAAAATTTTAGAAAAAATCTTTGTCTTGGTTAATTAGAGATATAGGCCGATAATTTTTGCAGTGTTGATTGTTTTTGCCCAGCTTCGGAATTACTGAAATTCGAGCTAGTAAGAATTCTTTCGGGATATATCCCCCTTTTAACATATGGTTAAAGGTGTTCACTAATAAGGGGCCTAATTCGTCTAGAAATGTCTTATAAAAAATACCAGTGTATCCATCCGGACCAGGTGCTTTATTGATTTTTAGGTGTTTGATTGTTTGTCTAATTTCAGCTAATGTGATAGGTGCGTTTAGCCCATCTACATCATCTGCGTCAAGCTTAGGCATATCGTCATGGCCCAAAAATTCCTGGTAGTTTTCAAATTGTCGGGGATTCCTGTCTCCCCGAGGGAGTGCATATAATGATTGGTAATATGATGCAAAGGTATCTGCTATAATTTGAGGATGGTTAGTGGTAGAACCATCTGGCTTCTGCAACTGAGGGACCGTTGTGAGCCTTGTCATATCTTTCAGCCTACAAGCCAGCATTCTGTCAGGCTTGTTAGCGTGGATGAAATATTGTGTATCAATAAGTTTTAAAGATCTAGATGCTTCCTGAGATAACAATTTATCCAATTCCTCCCTTTTACTATTTAGCCTTTTAAGTGTATTTGCGCTTTGAGTGGTGCAGTGAAGATTGTGTAATTGCTTAATTTCTTCCTTTAGCCTCTCACCATAAGCATGTGCCGCTTTTAATTTGGAGCTAGATTCTCTAATTAATATGCCTCTTGTAAAGGCCTTAAGCGCCCCCACACATATGAAGGATTTTCTACTGACTGTTGATTAGAGCCAATAAAAACTCCAATTTCCCTTCTCAAAAACTCTAAGAACAATTTATCTTTGAATAGGGTAGGGTTCAAATGCCAGCTCTTGTTTCTAAGCGGGTCTATTAAGCCTGAAAGTGTCGTCAAAACCGCATTATGGTCTGACCAGGTGCTAACTATTATGTCTGATTTCATAATTAATAACCTTTTATATTTTTTTTTTTTATCGACTATTGCTTTTTTTTAATACAGAAAAGCACCTACTAGAAAATAAAATGTATATATTTGTAATTTTCATAGTTTTTTTTTATTTTCCGGTCTATTAAAATTGAAAATTTCCTTTTTATCACTTAAAGTGAATGTAAAGTTTACCCTACTGACTCACGGCATTGTATAGACTTTTAATAATGAGGCAGAGTTTCATTCATTAATTTTTTAATATTTATTTATTTTCTGAACTTTTACCGCTCCGCCGATAAGCGCAGCTTTTCCGGCTGCCATATTGTCTAATTGATTGACAGATGACGATTCTTAAAACAACTAATCCTTGTTTCCCACTGGGCCATGACAATTATGCAAAGGGACTGACTGCCCGGGGGGGGGGGGGGGGACAAGGATTAGTTAATGGAACACCCACTACAAGTGGTAAATATCAGACACTCCCCCCTCCCCCCCTTCCTTTGCATATGAAAAGACCCTTTACATAAACAGAAGCAAGCTGGAGTAGGTATACATCGGTATTCTCCTAAAACTTTGGGGTTTGGTTTGGAGTCTGAAAATCAGAACAATGTTATTTAAAAATAAGCAAAACTATCCATTTATAAAAGTAAAACAACTGTATGGGCTTTATAAATGGCTCATCTACAAAACATTTATGCAAAGAAAAATCTAGTGTATAATGTCCCTTTAAAGGGATAGTTCACCCAAAAATTGTATCCCCTTTAAATTGTTCCCAATGATCCATTTTACCTGCTGGCTTTTATTAAATTGTATACAAGTAGCTCATTTACCAATATTTTGGCATTTGGAATAGCTGATGCAGCCTGTGGTATCCATACCTAATAGTAAAAGTTTGTATACTGGGTTATAAGCTATTGAATAGCCTTAGTAAACACAGCCAGCAGAAGAAATTGCACTCCCAGTGGGGTGCAGTATAGTTAAGTAATAGAATGTTAATTTTCCATTGTTCTCTCTAAGAATTGAGCTTTGGTTTTCCAGACAAATAAAAGGTGAGGAAGAATGTGTGTGTGCATAAAGGGATAACATAATGAGGCACGATATTACCTGAAACTCAACCCATTGTCATAGGCAGTGGTTCAAAAGCACAAAACCAACTACTTCATATACACAAATAAACATGAAAATACAATTTCTCGTACATTTTATACTCGGCAGCTGGTATAACAAGTAATTGAAAATACATTAATATAAAAACAATTTAACAGTGTACTTTCCCTTTAAACATGGCACTGTCATAGGATGTCACCTTTTCCACAAGTCAAGTTTATGACATTTCTGCTCACTAGATCTTTCTCAGTCAAATAAATGTTTTGTTATTGTGAAGTGGAAGCATCAAAAACTAGCAGCAGCCCAGTCTCCAAGTCATAGACCATACAAACTCAAAGAGGGGGGATGCCTAGTTCTGAAGTGCAAAACTAATAAAAATTGCCTATTATCGAGTGTATCACTCTATACAGAGTTCCAAACTGGACCTGGAAGCACCATCAGTACAAGAACTGTGTTTCCAAAGCTGACATGGTTTTCAGTGGCTGGGCAGCTGCACACGAGCCTCACATCAAGATGCGCAATGCAGTGGTGTATTTAGGTTTTGTGCTGCCCTAGGCACTCAATATGGTTTAGGCCTTTTACCCCTTTAATATTTTTTTGGGTCAGTGAAATGTTTTTTTTTCTTTTCAAAAAGAAAATAGATTAGACAGAAAACATGCATACAGGTGGGTTGAATTGCAGGCATCTCATACCATTTTCTCCCTGAGAGAAGGGGGAGAAAAGAAGGGGAGGGAAAGGAAAGAAGGGAGGGAGAGAGAGAGAAAGTGGGGAGGGAGAGGAGTAAAGAGGGTGGAAAGAAGGGAGGGAAAGAAAGAAGGGAGGGAGTTGAGGGAGTGAGTTGAGGGAGTTAAGGAGGATGAGAGTTGAGGGAGAAAGGGAAAGAAGAGAGAAAAGGGGCAGGGAGGGAAAGAAGAATACACTTTGAAACAATCACTGTCCTTCACATGCAACAACATACAGTAATTACCATCATACAAGTAATGAAACTTTTTAAGTGTCCGTTTACTATTTACTCCATGGGTTCATGAATGCAGAGAAAGCTAGGTATTAGAGTTTATGATTGGACATCACAAGCTGATCTAAGCAGTGCACAGACACATCCAGTCTGTTTGTTACTACGACCTGCAATAAGCACTGCGCTCGCAGACCCACTACAGCTGACAAGGGGAGGCAGCATATTGGCACAAGGTCTTCTCCTCCAGCCTCACCTTGTAAGCATATCCTCGGGAAAGTTTCTCTCCAAGAACGCTTCCACTGCAAAAATGCCTGCGGCTCTAAATGAATCAACGGTTTAAAGGAGCACTGCCTGTAAAGAGCAACCTTATTCAGCGCATGTTCCTAGTCTTCTCTTTAATATCCTGCACTTTATCGCTCACTGTACTGTGTGCTGGCTTTTAGAGAGAGGATAGGGCAGATGTGCTGCCCCTCCCAAATCTACAGGCACAGGCTGGAGTGATGTAAAGCGATGCGCCACTGCGTGGTGTTAATGGTGTTTCTGGATTCACAAATCACTCTTTACTACCTGTTGCAGTCTTAGCGAAGAATCTGAGTGTGGTGTATGCCAGGATGATGCTTCCTACTGGAATGCAGAGTGCTTGCTGTAAATATTATTTGAGGAGGGATAATAGTCAGGGGCTGTTTCTCAGGGCTTGGACTAGGACCCTTAGTTCAAGTGAAGGGTCAGCTTAATGCTACAGGATACAAAGACATTTCAGATAATTTGGTGGTCCCACTATTGTGGCAACAGTTTGGGGAAGACCATTTCCTGTTCCAGTATCACTGTCCCCATGTGCATAAAGCAAGGTCCACGAAGACACAGTTTGACAAGCTCTGAGGAGGAACTCAAGTGGCTGCACAGGGCACTGACCTCAAGCCCATTAAACACCTTAAGGATGAATTTGAATGCTTATTTCAAGCCAGAACTTCAAATGCAACATCAAATACTAACCTTAGAAATAAATATATATATATATATATATATATATAAAACATTTATTTATACTGTCACATACACACCACATTTACACACAGTAACATTACATATTTTGTTCATATGTTTTAGTTATTTTCATTAATCCCTCTTTTAGCCATGTTTGATTTGAAAGTTGAGACTTGCTGCACCATAACAGTAGTCCCCTCTGTTATCACAGCCCGGTGAGATGTTCTTTTTGTATGCTGATGACAATTTACTATAAACAACCTGTATCCTGTGAATGTCCATCTAATGGATTCCTGGATGCTGCGGTCTTCTCCGCTGTTTTATGTCCATCTACATTACCAGGAAACACTGAAATAAACTGCAAATGACTTACAAAAACAGTTCCTCTTTATAGATTACATTTTATGAGAGGAAGACATTAAACATGTTTATAACTTCACAAGCCTAAGACAATCAGTGATCCAGGAGGAAATGTTTTATATCTGCGAGTTTGGGCTATCCCAGACCAGACAATAAAAAATAAAACCCAGAATACTCAGGTGGCAGTGGCTGGTCTTCTCTGTTACAGCTCTTTAGTAGAAATGTATAGGGGCAGAACACAAAGCCCACCAAGGACACCTAGCTTTTTAGAATTCATGGAACTAATATCCTTAAAGGGACATGAAACCCACATTTTTTCTTTCATGATTTAGAAAGATAAAGCAATTTTAAACATCTTTCTAATTTACTTCTACTATTTCATTTGTTTTATTATAGATATGCTCAGTAGCTGCTTATTGGTTGCTGCACATAGAAGTCTTGTGTGATTGGCTCACCCATGTGCATTGCTTTTTCTTCAACGAAGAATATCTAAAAAATGAAGCAAAATAAATAATAGAAGTAAATTGTAATGTTTAAATTTGTATGTTCTATTTCAATCATGAAAGAAAGATTTTGGGTTTAGTGGCCCTTTAAGGAACAATGTGTGCTTTAATTGCTGTCCAGTACACGAGCATATGTGCACTTATTGCTTTATAGTAGCATATAAGCTCTGCTTTACTTGCTTGGCAGTACACAGTTTGCTGTGCAGTACACAATACGCATCTCAGCACTTCTTACTTTATAGTAGCATATAAGCTCTGCTTTACTTGCTTGGCAGTACACAGTTTGCTGTGCAGTACACAATACGCATCTCAGCACTTCTTACTTTATAGTAGCATATAAGCTCTGCTTTACTTGCTTGGCAGTACACAGTTTGCTGTCCAGTACACAATAAGCATATGTGCACTTATTGCTTTATAGTAGCATATAAGCTCTGCTTTACTTGCTTGGCAGTACACAGTTTGCTGTGCAGTACACAATACGCATCTCAGCACTTCTTACTTTATAGCAGCATATAAGCTCTGCTTTACTTGCTTGGCAGTACACAGTTTGCTGTGCAGTACACAATAAGCATCTCAGCACTTCTTACTTTATAGCAGCATATAAGCTCTGCTTTACTTGCTTGGCAGTACACAGTTTGCTGTGCAGTACACAATAAGCATCTCGGCACTTCTTGCTTTATAGTAGCATATAAGCTCTGCTTTACTTGCTTGGCAGTACACAGTTTGCTGTGCAGAACACAATAAGCATCTCTGCACTTCTTACTTTATAGCAGCATATAAGCTCTGCTTTACTTGCTTGGCAGTACACAGTTTGCTGTGCAGAACACAATAAGCATCTCTGCACTTCTTTATAGCAGCATATAAGCTCTGCTTTACTTGCTTGGCAGTTCACAGTTTGCTGTGCAGTGCACAATACACCTCACCACTTCTTACTTTATAGCAGCATATAAGCTCTGCTTTACTTGCTTGGCAGTACACAGTTTGCTGTGCAGTACACAATACACCTCAGCACTTCTTACTTTATAGCAGCATATAAGCTCTGCTTTACTTGCTTGGCAGTACACAGTTTGCTGTGCAGTACACGATACACATCTCAGCACTTCTTACTTTATAGCAGCATATAAGCTCTGCTTTACTTGCTTGGCAGTACACAGTTTGCTGTGCAGTACACAATACACATCTCAGCACTTCTTAATTTATAGTAGCATATAAGCTCTGCTTTACTTGCTTGGCAGTACACAGTTTGCTGTGCAGTACACATTAAGCATCTTGGCACTTCTTGCTTTATAGTAGCATATAAGCTCTGCTTTACTTGCTTGGCAGTACACAGTTTGCTGTGCAGTACACAATAAGCATCTCAGCACTTCTTACTTTATAGCAGCATATAAGCTCTGCTGTACTTGCTTGGCAGTACACAGTTTGCTGTGCAGTACACAATAAGCATCTCAGCACTTCTTACTTTATAGCAGCATATAAGCTCTGCTTTACTTGCTTGGTAGTACACAGTTTGCTGTGCAGTACACAATACACCTCAGCACTTCTTACTTTATAGCAGCATATAAGCTCTGCTTTACTTGCTTGGCAGTACACAGTTTGCTGTGCAGTACACAATAAACATCTCAGCACTTCTTACTTCATAGTAGCATATAAGCTCTGCTTTACTTGCTTGGCAGTACACAGTTTGCTGTGCAGTACACATTAAGCATCTTGGCACTTCTTGCTTTATAGTAGCATATAAGCTCTGCTTTACTTGCTTGGCAGTACACAGTTTGCTGTGCAGTACACAATAAGCATCTCAGCACTTCTTACTTTATAGCAGCATATAAGCTCTGCTTTACTTGCTTGGCAGTACACAGTTTGCTGTGCAGTACACAATAAGCATCTCAGCACTTCTTGCTTTATAGTAGCATATAAGCTCTTCTTTACTTGCTTGGCAGTACACAGTTTGCTGTGCAGTACACAATAAGCATCTCAGCACTTCTTACTTTATAGCAGCATATAAGCTCTGCTTTACTTGCTTGGCAGTACACAGTTTGCTGTGCAGTACACAATAAGCATCTCAGCACTTCTTACTTTATAGCAGCATATAAGCTCTGCTTTACTCGCTTGGTAGTACACAGTTTGCTGTGCAGTACACAATAAGCATCTCAGCACTTCTTGCTTTATAGTAGCATATAAGCTCTGCTTTACTTGCTTGGCAGTACACGGTTTGCTGTGCAGTACACAATACACCTCAGCACTTCTTACTTTATAGCAGCATATAAGCTCTGCTTTACTTGCTTGGTAGTACACAGTTTGCTGTGCAGTACACAATAAGCATCTCGGCACTTCTTGCTTTATAGTAGCATATAAGCTCTGCTTTACTTGCTTGGCAGTACACAGTTTGCTGTGAAGTACACAATAAGCATCTCTGCACTTCTTGCTTTATAGTAGCATATAAGCTCTGCTTTACTTGCTTGGTAGTACACAGTTTGCTGTGCAGTACACAATAAGCATCTCGGCACTTCTTGCTTTATAGTAGCATATAAGCTCTGCTTTACTTGCTTGGCAGTACACAGTTTGCTGTGCAGTACACAATAAGCATCTCTGCACTTCTTGCTTTATAGTAGCATATAAGCTCTGCTTTACTTGCTTGGCAGTACACAGTTTGCTGTGCAGTACACAATAAGCATCTCTGCACTTCTTGCTTTATAATAAGTGACACCTAAGCCTGCCAGTATGCAGTTAACATTTCTAGGCAGTACAGTCTAGAGTTTCATGTGTTGCTCAGACAAGCACATATATTTACCATGCTTTATTTTCAATGCCGTTTCTTCTCTGTGGTGAATTGTGGCCTAGGCACATACAACTCTGATAGGCCTGTTGAATATTCTGCAGTGCTGGCATATTCTCTGCAGCTTATCCCCCATGGCAATGTTTTACATTGGTCTTTCTAAAATAATCCTTTTCTCTTGCTGTTTTCTCTGTTTTATAAAACATTTTTAGGGTTGCAGTGATTTTTTTTTTTTTATATAAATCCATACATGAAAATCATCTACATCCAAAGATTATGAGGCCAAACGCCAGACTGGGGTTAGCCCAATCCTTTTCATCTTTCTACTGATCATTTTGTTAATGTACTATTTGGCTGAATGTCAGCTGAAAATTGTGTGTAGTTTACCATGGGCGATTGGTGGGCAGAGCCTTTAAGGGAGGGGCTACATGGTTGTACCGTAGGTGGGGCAGAATTGTGGTGTGCTATGGGTGGAAACAGGGACATTTCTATTACATAGGGAGCTGTGGGATGGACAGTTCACAGACCTCACAAGATCCTGCAAGAGCCAAAATGGTTTGGAGATCTGTAAATGAAACACAGTGAGTTAGAAGTACAGGAAACCCAAGTTTTTTTCCTTTCATGATTCAGATAGAGCATGCCATTTTACTATTGTCAAATTTCCATTGTTCTCTTGGTATCTTTTGTTGAAAAGCAAGGATGTAAGCTCAGTGTGCACTTTTCTGCACTATATGGCAGCAGTTTTGCAAGATTGTTATATATCTCCACAATGACATCACTATTTCCTGCCATGTAGTGCTCCAGACATCTACCTATGTATCTCTTTACCAAAGAATACCACTGGAACATAGCAAATATGATAATTTAAGTAAACTGGATTAAAAAAAATAATAATAAAAAAAAAATCATATGCCCTCTCTGAACTACAAAATATTTTTTTGGATTTTATATCCCTTTAAGAACATGGCATAACAGACACCCCCAAGGAAAGGGAGTTTTATTTTCTGCAGCAGCAGTACAGCCAATGAAAAGCCATTCTGCCTGCTGTATTCACTTACCATTGGTTGTTCTCCCAGACATACTATCTGCCTGGATTCTCTAAGCAGGTGTTGCACACATGCTCACTTCCACCCTTCTACCTGGTAGCACTTCTTTTATTTAAAAAAACAAGAAAGGTAACATTGTATTTTATTTATACAACATTTTGATTTTTATTACAAAAGCATTATAGGCAGCATTGAATTGTTTTAAAACAGTATAAGAATAATTTCAGGTTTGAATTTTAAAAGGGCATATTCATTTAACAGATTGCATAGCAAAATGTGTGTGATTAATAATGAAATACATGTGCCCCTTGTTAGAATTATAAATCTAATTCTAAAACAACAACAGTATCATTTTTGAAAACGGCAGAATTGTATTTATTGCATAGTCCCCTCTTGAGATACATTTCATATCTCATTTGATTGGATTGGATCACCATATATATTACTAGGAGCACTCTCCTTGAACCCGTATTAACCCTACCTAAAGTCCATTGTTATTAAGGTGATCACCTGACAATAATACCTTCAAGGAAGGTACCCAGAATCGAAAGGGGCTTGTCTTCATTCCAATAATGCCCTTTGTGGGTCTTATTATACTGCTTATGGTGAGGTTTTTTTCTTAGGACCCTGTTTCAAATGAACCCCTATTCACTTTTTTTGCTTTTTAGCCTAGCGGTGTGCAACCAAGCGAGTGCTCACTGGTTTCTGTTCTGTTTGACATTTTTGTGTGAATTCTCCTATTGGGCTTTTCACAACTGGGATTAAAGGGGCAGTATACACCAATTTTCGTATAACTGCATGTAATAGACACTATACTATAAAGAATAATATGCACAGATACTGATATAAAAATCCAGTTATAACCTTTTAAAAACTTACATAGAAACTCCCAGTTTAGCTCTGTTGAAAAGGTTAGCTGGAACAACCACTGAAAGAGCATATGAAAATACTCTTTACACAAACAGGAGTAGGAATACATCAGTATAGTTCTAAAACTTTGGGTCTTGGTTAGGAGTCTGAAAATCAGCGGAATGTTATTTAAAAATAAGCAAAACTATACTTTAAAAAAAAAAAAAAAAAAACAAAACAAACAAACCTGTATAGGATTTATTATTGGATCATCTACAAAATATTTATGCAAATAAAAATCTAGTGTATACTGTCCCTTAACTGCTTGAGTCACTGATTCAAAATACAGCTGCCTGCTGTTCTGCAAGTGGCTTCAGATGTGCATCTTGTTTGAGAGTGTAGTCCACGTCACCTAAATATATCACCCAAAAAAGGTACCAAAATGTACTCTTTCAAATAAGGGATCTTGGCTTATTCATTGTTATTTCTCTACTAAGTAGAATATTGTATGGTTGTAGAAATGTCACATACCTGCTGATTTGCAAGAACTATAGCTTCATTAGCTTTTGTATCATCCATCAGGACCCATTGATTTAATTGGACATTGGGAAAAAGTCAGATTGTGCAATATGTAAACGTGCTGGGTACCAAACTATGGAGATTTACATACCTGTGGTGCAAGTTAAGTTTTATAAGTGCTGCCGCTCTAAATTCTTCAGTAGTAAGAATTAGCAATTAATTCATTTCAACATCTAAAAGGGACATGAAATCCAAATTTTTCTTTTATGATTTAGAAAGAGCATGCAATTTTAAACAACTATCAAATGTACTTCTATTATCTAATATGCTTCATACTCTTTATCTAATTTGTTGAAAAGCATATCTAAATAGGCTCAGTAGCTGCTAATTGGTGGCTGCACATAGATGCCTCGTAACCCATGTGCATTGCTATTTCTTCAACAAAAGATATCTAAAGAATTAAGCAAATTAGAAAATTAAACTAAAATGGAGTATTTAAAATTGTATTCTCTATCTGAATCATGAAAGAAAAAAATTGTATTTCATGTCCCTTTAAAGTGAAGATAGAGTTTGATGAATTAGTGCCCTGTTTTTAAAAATACTATTAAAAACAGGGGCATTTTCATTCATCAAATTTACATTTCACAGTTTTTGTAAAAATACTTACCTTTTTATTCTGGAAGCTGTTCCAGCGCTTCCCCCGCCCGTCGCAAGTCTCTTCATACATCACCAATGACGAACCACGGCTTCCCCCCCAGAGCAAACGTTGTCTGAGGCCACGCTGTGATTGGAGGAAGCCGGATTCTTTGTTGGTGACGTAAGAAGAGACTTGTGACGGGCGAGGGAAGCGCTGGAGTGGCTTCCAGAATAAAAAAGCAAGTATTTTTACAAAAACGGTGAAATGTAAACTTTGATGAATGAAAGTGCCCCTGTTTTTAAAAGTATTTTTAAAAACAAGGCACTAATTCATCAGTTTATCTTCACTTTAAGTAGATATATATTTGTGGGTTAGTGGTGACTACATGGAACATAGGGGCACAGGAGTTGTCACAAGTACTTGCTTCCTCCTAAAATGTTAAAGGCCATTGTATTACAAAATAAATAAAATATATATATATATATATATATATATATATATATATATATATACTTCTTTCTAATACTAACTGTAGCTAAAAATATTGAATTTAAATGATCATGAATTTCATGCTGAATTCCGATGCACTTATAGAATCTTTCATCATAACATGGCCTTTATTGTTTTTTTATTCTTTTTATCTATATTGACCTGAACTGAAAATAGCAGCCACATCAGTAAAATGTTGGCAGCCCTAGATATGCATATGGACAGCAAACATTACAATTAAAGGGACAGTGTACCCAAAAATTTCCATAGCGCCGGTATTACGGGTTGTGCAGTGATGCTAAAATGCTTGTGTTACAGCCTATACCGACACAATCCATACCGCCATCTGAAACCAGTAGTGCTGAGTTTTGCGCCAAAAAAGTTTGACAAAACTCATAACTAAAATGTTACAAAGTACACTAACACCCATAAACTACCTATTAACCTCTAAACTGCCACCTTCCAGCATCGCTAACACTATTAAACCTATTAACCCCTAATCTGCCAGACATCCCCGCCACTATAATGGTCATTAACCCCTATTCCGCCGCTCCCGACACTGCTGCCCTAACTAAACCTATTAACCCATAAACTGCCAGCCCCCCACATCGCCACTACTAAATAAACCTATTAACCCCTAAACTGCCAGCCCCCCCACATCGCCACTAATAAATTAAACTATTAGCCCCTAAACCTATCACCCCCTAACTTTAAGTTAAAATGGCAATATCCCTATCTTAAAATAAATAAAAACTTACCTGAGAATTTAAAAAAACCTAAGTTTAAACTAACAGTTAACCTAACATAACTAATATACTAAAATAAAAATAACTACCAATTAAAAAAACAACTAAATTACACATTAGAAAAAACCTAACACTTCTAAAAAATGTAAGTCTAAAAGTACAAAAAATAAAAAATGCTAAATTACGAAAAATAACAAAGTTAGCAAAAATAAAAACAATTACACCAAATCTAATAGCCCTATAAAAATAAAAAAGCCCCCCCCCCCAAAAAAACAAAAAAACCCTAGCCTACAATAAACTACCAATAGTCATTAAAAGGGCCTTTTGTAGGGCATTGCCCTAAAGAAATCTGCTCTTTTACCTGGAAAAAAAATACAAAGACCCCCCAACAGTATAACCCACCACCCAACAAACCCCCCAAAATAAAAAAAAACTAACTCTTAACAAAAACCTAAGCTACCCATTGCCCTGAAAAGGGCATTTGTATGGGCATTGCCCTTAAAAGGACATCAGCTCTTTTACATTGCCCTGAAAAGGGCATTCAGCTCTTTTACCTAAAGCCCAAACCCTAATCTAAAAAAAAAAAAACACCCAAAAAGATTTAAAAAAAAAAAACTAACACTAACCCCCGAAGATCCACTGACAGTTTCTGAAGTCCAGACATCCATCCTCATCCAGGCATCGAGAAGTCTTCATCCAGCCGTGTATTCTATCTTCATCAAATCAGCCAATAGAATTTCAGTAGCTCTCATCCTATTGGCTGATTTGTATTTCAAGAATCAAATCAGCCAATAGGAATGCAAGGGACGCCATTTTGAAAAGGCTCCCTTGAATTGAAGATCCAGTGTACGACGGTGACCACATGAAGAGGATGCTCAGCGCTGGATGTCTTCAAGAATGGATCTGCTCCGCGCCGCCGGGATGAAGATAGATGCCGCCTGGATGAAGACTTCTCGCCGCCTGTATGAGGATGGATGTCCGGATTTCAGAAACTGTGAGCGGATCTTCGGGCGTTAGCGTTAGCTGTTTTTTAAATCTTTTTTGGGTGTTTTTTTTTTTTTTAGATTAGGGTTTGGGCTTTAGGTAAAATATCTTTTTTATTTTTATAGGGCTATTAGATTAGGTGTAATTGTTTTTATTTTTGATAATTTTAATAATTTAGTTTGTTTTTCGTAATTTAGTATTTTTTTAATTTTAGTAGTTCGTTTTTTTAATTGGTAGTTATTTTAATTTTAGTATAATAGTTTAGTATTATAGTTATGTTAGGTTTATTGTTAGTTTAAACTTAGGTTTTTTTAATTTCACAGGTAAGTTTTTATTTATTTTATAGGGGTTAATAAGATTTATTAGGGGCGACGATGTCAGGGAGCGGCGGAATAGGGGTTAATAACTTTTTTTTCGGTGTTGGGGACAGCAGATTATGGGTGTTTAGATTTGGGGTTTATATTAGGGTGTTGGGCTTAAACATGAATGGGGTTGCATTACGGAGCTTTTCATTCCGCTCTTCAGGTGTTTAGTTTTTTTTTCTAACATGCTTTCTCCATTGATGTCTATGGGGAAAGCGTGCACAAGCACATATTCTCAGACCTTGGATTTTGTGCGGTATGGAGATTATCGCCACCATATCGCACACACTAGGAGGCTTTTCAGAAACTTGTAATGGCAGCGCTATGGAGGGTGAAATAACGCAACTTTTGTTACGTTCGTTTTGCACCCTCTACAGCGCAAAACTCGTAATCTAGGCGTATGTAAACACAGTCAGCAGAAAAAAATACACTTACAGTTGAAGGTGGAAGAGATAAAGCTCTAAAATGTTAATTTTCAAGTGTTCTTATGGGACAGAGATAAGAAAGGTAAGCTTTTGAGTGATAAAATAATGAGATCTGATCTGTCTGCAAGCTTAGCCTATTTTGATGGGCTGTGGTTTCAAAGAGCAAATCCAGCTATTTTATTTGCAAAAATAAGCATAAACAAGAAACTTCTCATACATTTTATACATTGTAGTCATGGAGAATACATTCAGGGAAAACAATTTTACAGTGTTCTGTCTTTTTTTAATGGATTTTTTTTTCAGTCCTAGAGAATGGAGCTCAAACATCAAATTAATTTTCTGTATGGGAAAAAAAAATATGCAACAAACATTTCACTAAGGAATGTAATCTGTCCTATATATAACTCTGCATTCCTCTGCCAAGTACCGGACCTGATAAATCCTCGCATGCAACAATCCATTAAGTGCCAAAGGAATTATAACCACTGGAATAATCTAATCCAGCAGTGCAAGGGTTAAGCACAAATGGGCTGCTGGTCACATAACTTGTTGTCATGTTATGCAGCTCTTTATTCAGGTTAAACAGAATCATTTTGATAGTGTTGTCTGCTTTTATTTCTTTGCACAAATTTCTTCTTTTATCCATGGTCTAAAATATGCCCTTTGTTACTTCTTTTGCCAAGTTCATAACAACCATTCATTTTAGGCAGGTTTCCTCTTTTCACTCTCACTTCTTAGCTGTAAAATTAAAACTTTGAATTATAGATGTTTTCTTTTAATTTTATTATTTTTTATGATGATGTTTATCATCCAAAATGTACTTTTGTATAAGCTCATAAGCAAAATTCAGATTTCAAGAGGCATAATAATGCATCGTCTTCTGTCTAAAGGAATGAAAGAATTGAGCTGTGTTTTGCAGTGGTTGACTTATCGTGTACAGCAGGTGTACAAACCCTATGTAAACTGTATTATGCAAGGACAGTACATATATGTCAGAATGAGTAGGGAGACTTAGAGCCTTCATGTTAGAAATGTGCAAAGATTAAGTTTTACACTAGGATTGTCTGCTATAAGGAAATATTGTAAGCCTCCCGTGAAGTATTGTAAGCCCCCCCATTAACTGTCATACAGGCCCCCATTTATTTAAAGGCAGACAGTGTTCTCAGACAGAGAACCTGCCCATCTGTGTTCGCTGCCAACAACATACCCCCCAACTGTCCCGATTTTCGCGGGACAGTCCCGATTTTAGGGGTCTGTCCCTCTGTCCCGAGTTGCTAGCCATCTGTCCCGATTTGCCCCAGGCATTTAAAAAAAAAAAAATAATTCTAAATTCTATTGGGCCCATACTCAGAAGCAGCTGGATTTGCTCTCACAGGGTTAGATACCTGTTATATTCCCTGTGGAAAAGGAATGGTGTGTGGGTTAAGCAGGAGTAAGAAGGCTGTATACACTCTGACCACGGGTAATGGTGACCTCTCTAACCTACCTCTGGTATTGATGATATCTAACCCCTGGTGATAATACTAGCATGCCTTCAGTTTTATACAATGAGCAGTGGCATCCGCAGACTGCCAGCTAATGTGCTTGCCAACCCCAGGACCCCATACAATGAATTACAGATACCCATATATGATGTAGTGTGTGTGTCTATCTGTATCCATAACTGTGTGTGTGTATCTGTATGTATAAGTTTATGCTATGTAGTGTGTGTGTGTCTGCATGTATAAATGTAAGCTATGTAGTGTGTGTATGTGTATCTGCATGTTTAAGTGTGTATCTGCATGTATAAGTGGATGCTATGTAGTGTGTGTGTGTGTGTATCTGCATGTGTAAGTGTATGCTATGTAGTGTGTGTGTATCTGCATGTGTAAGTGTATGCTATGTAGTGTGTGTGTGTGTATCTGCATGTGTAAGTGTATGCTATCATAGCATTGCTATGTAGTGTGCTACTGTGCATTTTTGCTGACTTTAAAGGCCAGAATCTAGAATATTAATGGGGAATGCAGAGAGTAGTTTTAAAGAATTTATTAATAAATGTGCAATTAAGATAAAAATATTTAGCAATGTCTTTGCAAAGGCTAATTAAATACAGCGCTCACATAGCCATACCAGTGGTTTGAGCTTGTGTTTGATTTGCTGCCTAAGTGTATTAAAATATATGACTTTATTTAGAATTTTATTTTTATTACTTTGGTCTTATGATTTTTTAAGCCCCGCCCACCACATTTCAATTTTTTTTGCCGGGGGGGGGGGGGGGTGTCCCTCTTTTTAATTTTGAAATGTTGGGAGGTATGCAACAATGCAAGCATAGTTGGCAGAAGTTTTGCACAAACTTTCTAGTGCAATCCCTCTCCACTCTTAACAAAAATAGGTGAGGGGTTGTCAATCACCACGGTCTAATCAGTCCTTATTGGTAGTGAATAGGCTAGAAAAGGGCTTCTTCACTGGTGGTCCCAGGCTTGTGCTAACCACAGAGTTGTTTTTTTAATGTTTTTGTACTGAGACTCATTCTTGTGGGGTGTGTTATTGTCCACCAATAGAGTTCAGAAAGTTTTACTTTAATATTTTTATGTTCAAAAACATATTTTATATAATTTAATATATATTTTTAGACAGGTGCAAAATCATTTGGTTTGGCTGAATTTTGACAACTTTACTCATTAAGGCCTTATTTCCTTTAGGGAACATTTTCAAGGCAGCAAAGGAGTAGCTGACCCGCACTTTAAAGTTGAATAATTTCGCAGTAGCTAAACCAGCAGCAAAACAAAAGAATAGGGTCAGGGTTCACCAAGAACAAAAGTGAAGTTTACCTATTTCTTGGCTGACACAGGAATCAATCAACTGACAAAGAAATTGCTGGATATCATTGAATTGAATTTTTTTTATTGTTTAAAAAGATAGATAATCCTTTTATTAACCATTACCCAGTTTTGCATAACCAAAACTGTGATATTAATACTAGTATTACCTCTGTGATTACCCTGTATCTAAGCCTCTGCAGACTTCTCCCTTGTCCCTTTTGACAGCCATGCATTTTAGCCAATCAGTGCTGACTCCTAAACAGTGGCGTCACTAGGGTTGGTGTCACCCGGCGCGGTAACTTATGGTGTCACCCCCGCCCCCCTTTCCCCAGAAAGCAGACACACACAAACACAAAAACACAGGCACACACGCATACAAACACTCAGACACATTTAAAACATACTCAGATGCACACACAAACACTCAGAAACACACTCAGACACACACACAAAAACACACACACAAAAACACTCTGACACACACACACACACACACAAACACTTAGACACACACACAAACACTCATGCACACACAAACTCAGACACACACATACAAAATATGTAAACTGCACTGCAATAATTATAAAGATCATGCCTAGAGCTGCTCCCTGGCTCAGCAGAGCATCAAATGAAAGATAAACAGAGCACTCTAAAAATAAATCACTAAAGTAAAGGTTTAGGCGAGCAAACTATGAAAATTCTGCTCTCTGACTCTGTTCCAAGTCTTTCAGTGCACAGCCCCAGGCCGCGTGCCTACCGCTTCTTATGGCCAATGACCTCTGCACTCTGCCCACCCCCAGACCCCCATCCACCCTCCCCTCCTACCTCTTCAGTGTGCACTTAGTGTACCGTAACCGTACCGGTCTGGTGGGCATCTTACGTGGCTCCTTCACTTTAGAGACAGTGTCATAAAGTCATGCGGTCAGGTGCCAGGTATCCCCCTCATGATTTCCCAGTTCCCGATAAGAGAAACAGCACAGCAGTGAGTGACTCCACTGCTCCACACGTCACTGAGCAGTGAGTGAGCACAGATAGGCAGGCAGGTTTAGGCTAGCAGCGCAACTTCGCAAGCCCCACGGCATGCCCACAACATTCATAGTGATATTGGGCAGGGGAGGAGCAAAGTACAAACAAGCAAAAGCAGCCGGGAAAACTATTTGTGGAAAATGCAGCGCTCAATTGTCTCAAGGGGCAAACAAATTAAGTGTCTGCAACTTCCCCAGTCCCACTAATGTTCACAAATGCTGGCCCGTCTAATAAAAAATATATGTATCTCTACATTTTATTTCTTTGAATTTCACAAAAATTTTAAAATAAAATAAAAATTTTTTGGTGTCACCCCCTGGAGGGTGTCACCTGGTGCGGCCCGCACCCCCCTAGTGACACCACTGCTCCTAAATAAATCCACGCACGCTGAGATAAGAGGTGGTTTTCAACAGTTTAGAAATCAGTTTGAGCCTACCTAGGTTTAGCTTTCATAAAAGTATACCAGGAGAACAAAGCAATTTTGATGCTAAAATTAATTTGGAAAGTTGTTTAAAATTTCATGTCTTACCTGAATCATGTCATGTTAAATTGTGCAAAAGTAAATTTCTGAAACCTTTCCTGTCTGAATTATGTATTATCTGTTCTTTTAAATCATTTCCCACCTACATAAAAGCATTTCTGTTTTTTGAGTAAGAAATTAACTCATTTTTCATTAAATCTAAAAAGTCCAATATATATTATATATATATATTATATATATAGCCCTAAGATATTTTGTGTGGCCACCATTATTTTCCAGCACTGCCTTAACCCTGTTGGGCATGGAGTTCACCAGAGCTTCACAGGTTGCCACTGGAGTCCTCTTCCACTCCTCCATGATGACATCACGGAGCTGGTGGATGCTAGAGACCTTGCGCTCCCCCACCTTCTGTTTGAGGATGCCCCACAGATGCTCAATAGGGTTTAGGTCCGGAGACATGCTTGGCCAGTCAATCACCTTTACCCTCAGCTTCTTTAGCAAGGCAGTGGTTGTCTTGGAGGTGTGTTTGTGGTCGTTATCATGTTGGAATATTGCCCTGCGGCCCAGTCTCAGAAGGGAAAGGATCATGCTCTGCTCCAGTATGTCACAGTACATGTTGGCATTCATGGTTACCTCAATGAACTGTAGCTCCCCAGTTGCGGCAGCACTCATGCAGGCCCAGACCATGACACTCCCACCACCATGCTTGACTGATAAAATTTGCTATAATTTATGTAAGAACATACCTGATAAATTAATTTCTTTCATATTGGCAAGAGTCCATGAGCTAGGGACGTATGGGATATACGATCCTACTACGAGGGGCAAAGTTTCCCAAACCTCAAAATGCCTATAAATACACCCCTCACCACACCCACAATTCAGTTTAGCCAAGTAGTGGGGTGATAGAAAAAGGAGTAAAAAAGCATACAAAAAAGAAATATAATTGTGCTTTTATACAAAAAATCATAAACACCAGAAAAAGGGTGGGTCTCATGGACTCCTGCCAATGTGAAAGAATTGAATTTATCAGGTAATTGGCAAGAGTCCATGAGCTAGTGACGAATGGGATAGAAATACCCAAGATGTGGAAGTCCACAGAAGAGTCACTAGAAAGGGAGGGATAAAATAAAAA
Organism: Bombina bombina; assembly: GCF_027579735.1. Taxonomy (NCBI): domain Eukaryota; kingdom Metazoa; phylum Chordata; class Amphibia; order Anura; family Bombinatoridae; genus Bombina; species Bombina bombina. The sequence goes on from NC_069499.1 coordinate 1,220,083,034, forward strand.
CAGCCATTTTCCGCTGAAAAAAATTAAATCCACAAAAAAAAAAAGTTTTTCTCATAAATTTAAAGAAAAAAACTTAAAACATTTAGCAGAAGAATCAAACTGAAACAGCTGCCTGAAGAACTTTTCTACCAAAGACTGCTTCAGAAGAAGCAAATACATCAAAATGGTAAAATTTAGTAAATGTATGCAAAGAAGACCAAGTTGCTGCTTTGCAAATCTGATCAACTGAAGCTTCATTCTTAAAAGCCAATGAAGTGGAGACTGATCTAGTAGAATGAGCTGTTATCCTCTGAGGCGGGGACTGTCCCGCCTCCAAATAAGCTTTATGAATCAAAACTTTAACCAAGATGCCAAAGAAATGGCAGAAGCTTTCTGACCTGTTCTAGAACCAGAGAAGACAACATATAGACTAGAAGTCTTCCTGAAATCTTTAGTAGCTTCAACATAATATTTCAAAGCTCTTACAACATCCAAAGAATGTAAAGATCTTTCAAGAGTATTCTTGGGATTAGGACACAAGGAAGGAACAACAATTTCCCTACTAACGTTGTTAGAATTCACAACCTTAGGAAGAAACAAAGTCCGCAAAACAGCCTTATCCTGATGAAAAATCAGAAAAGGAGACTCACAAGAGAGAGCAGACAATTCGGAAACTCTTCTAGCTGAAGAGATAGCCAAAAGAAAAAACTCTTTCCAAGAAAGTAGTTTAATATCCAAAGAATGCATAGGCTCAAAATGAGGAGCCTGCAAAACCTTCAAAACCAAATTAAGACTCCAAGGAGGAGAGATTGATTTAATAACAGACTTGTTACGAACCAAAGCCTGAAAAAAACAGTGAATATCAGGAAGCTTAGCAATCTTTCTATGAAATAAAACAGAAAAAGCAGAGATTTGTCCCTTCAACGTACTTGATAAATCCTGACTAGGCTGAAACGCGTAGAAATTTGCTCATAACTTGTGAAAATAAGTAGTAGGTAAGGTGGTTGAGACCAACTCTAATGCACAGAGTTGTTTTTTCTTGGAAATACCATCATACCCATGATCTACTTTCTTCTGTCCAGCACTGGAATCTGAATAATATGGACGCTGTTACAAACTTTACTTGCAATACAACTGCTTGACTTACATATGCGGTAGGTGTGGTGCATTGAGCCTCTTTAATATATGAATTGACTCTATATGCGTAATTCCCACCCATGACCCACATCTGTTAAAAGCAGTCTGATTCATTCTTTTTAACTTCAAAGAAACGAAGTCTGTCGTTGCTTATCATTACTCCTGCACTTTCACCTCCTGACCGGAACCGGCCCACAGCACGGGACATCACGCAAATACGGCTGTGAATGTGACTTTGAAATTTAACTCACAGTCATTGGATACAAGCCAGAAGATTCTGCAAGCTTTTCGCTGTTTTATAAACAACGCAGAGGGAATCATCCAAGTTATACCTGCATTCATATAAACAGCTGGATCAGACACTCTAATCACTGGCCTGATTGTGAAAGGACGGTAACATTGACTCTGTTTCAATTTTAACATTGTGTTATTTTGCAACATGTTATTACTATTTTTTTCAGTTACCTACAGCACCACACACTGATGTTTTATAATTTATGTTGATTTTTATCCTATTTTAATTGTACTATTTTACTTTGTATCAGATGACTGCATCGCTTATTGTAATACAATTATAAACTTTTTTATTATACTCTTATGTAATCCACATTCCTTATATAGTTCTTTACCTCTCATATGCTGTTTTTTACAGCCCGTTCCCATATCCCCTTGTTCTTTGTCTATTTTGGTTTGATATTAGGAGGTGCACTTACCTTTTGGGAATAGCATTTGAAATTTGAGCGTTGTATCTTATACCTACCCTGTTGTTTTGTTTAAAGTAGTTTAATATCCAAAGAATGCATAGGCTCAAAATGAGGAGCCTGCAAAACCTTCAAAACCAAATTAAGACTCCAAGGAGGAGAGATTGATTTAATAACAGACTTGTTACGAACCAAAGCCTGAAAAAAACAGTGAATATCAGGAAGCTTAGCAATCTTTCTATGAAATAAAACAGAAAAAGCAGAGATTTGTCCCTTCAACGTACTTGTAGACAAACCTTTATCCAAACCATCCTGAAGAAACTGTAAAATTCTAGGAATTCTAAAAGAATGCCAGGAGAATTTATGAGAACGCCATGAAATATAGGTCTTCCAAACTCGATAATAAATCTTCCTTGAAACAGATTTACGAGCCTGTAGCATAGTATTAATCACTGAGTCAGAGAAACCTCTATGACTAAGCACTAAGCGTTCAATCTCCATACCTTCAAATTTAACAATTTGAGATCCTGATGGAAAAATGGCCCTTGAGACAGTAGGTCTGGTCCTAAAGGAAGTGGCCAAGGCTGGCAACTTGGACATCTGGACAAGATCCGCATACCAAAACCTGTGAGGCCACGCTGGTGCTATCAGAAACACATATGATTGTTCCATATTGATCTTGGAGATCACTCTTGGAAGAAGAACTAGAGGCAGAAAGATATATAAGCAGGTTGGTAAAACCAAGGAACTGCTAAAGCATCCATCATCTCTGCCTGAGGATCCCTGGACCTGGATAGGTACTTGGGAAGTTTCTTGTTTAGATGAGAAGCCATCAGATCTATTTCTGGAAGTCCCCACATCTGTACAATCTGACAAAATACATCTGGATGGAGAGACCACTCCCCTGGATGCAAAGTCTGACGACTGAGATAATCCGCTTCCCAATTGTCTACACCTGGTATATGCACTGCAGAAATTAGACAAGAGCTGCATTCCGCCCAAGAAGGTATCCAAGATACTTCTTTCATAGCTAGAGGACTGCAAGTTCCACCCTGATGATTGACATATGCCACAGTTGTGATATTGTCAGTCTGAAAACAAATGAATGGTTCTTTCTTTAACAGAGGCCAAACCTGAAGAGCCCTGAAAATAGCACGGAGTTCTAAAATATTGATTGGTAACCTCACCTCTTGAGGTCTCCAAACCCCTTGTGCTGTCAGAGATCCCCAGACAGCTCCCGAACCTGAAAGACTTGCATCTGTTGTGATCACAGTCCAGGTAGGACGAACAAAAGAAGCCCCTTGAACTATACGATGATGGTCTAACCACCAAGTCAGAGAGAGTTGAATGTTGGGATTTAAGTATATCAATTGTGATATCAGAGTATAATCCCTGCACCATTGACTCGGCATACATAGCTGTAGAGATCGCATGTGAAAAGAGCAAAGGGGATCGCGTCCGATGCTGCAGTCATGAGACCTAAAACTTCCATATATATAGCCACTGAAGGGAATGATTGAGACTGAAGGTTTCGACAAGCTGAAACCAATTTCATTTGTCTCTTGTCTGTTAAAGATAGAGTCATAAACACTGAATCTATCTGAAAACCTAAAAAAGTGACCCTTGTCTGAGGAATCAAGAAACTCTTTGGTAAATTGATCCTCCAACCATGTCTTTGAAGAAACAACACTAGTTGATTTGTGTGAGATTAGGCTAAATGTAAAGACTGAGCTAGTACCAAGATATCGTCCAGATAAGGAAACACCACAATACCCTACTCTCTGATTACAGATAGAAGGGCACAGAGAACCTTCGAAAAGATCCTTGGAGCTGTTGCTAGGCCAAATGGAAGAGCGACAAATTGGTAATGCTTGTCTAGAAAAGAGAATCTCAGAAACCGATAGTGGTCTGGATGAATAAGAATGTGAAGATATGCATCCAGTAAGTCTATTGTGGACATATGCTAAAGCAATGACCTTGCTGAACAAAAGGCAGAATAGTCCTCAAAGTTACCATCTTGAAAGTTGGGACTCTTACAAAGCAATTCAAAAACTTCAGATCCAGAACTGGCCTGAATGAATTTTCTTTCTTTGGGACAATGAATAGATTTGAATAAAACCCCAGACCCTGTTCCTGAAATGAAACTGGTGTTATTACTGAAAGTTCTAGATCTGAAACACACTTCAGAAAAGCCTAAGCCTTCACCGGATTTGCTGGAATGTGAGACAGAAAGAATCTTCTCACAGTAGGTCTTACCCTGAAACCTATTCGATACCCTTGAGAGACAATACTCTGAATCCACTGATTTTTGAACAGAATCTGCCCAAATGTCTTGGAATAATTTCAATCTGCCCGCCACCAACTGAACTGGATCAAGGCCCGCACCTTCATGCAGACTTGGGGGCTGGCTTTGGTTTCTTAAAAGGCTTGGATTTATTCAAACTTGAAGAAGATTTCCAATTGGAACCAGAGTCTTTAGGGGAAGGATTAGTTTTCCTTATTCTGTCAAAAAGAACGAAACGATTAGAAGCTTTAGATTTATCCTGAGGCAAAAAAACTCCCTTCCCCCAGTGATAGTTGAAATTGACTCCAACTGAGAACCAAATAAATTGTTACCTTGGAAAGAAAGAGATAGTAATCTAGATTTAGATACCATGTCAGCAAGATTTGAGCCATAAAGCTTTTCTAGCTAAAATAGCTAAAGACATAGATTTAACATCAATTTTGATGATATCAGAAATAATATCACAGAAAAAATTATTAGCATGTCGAAGCAAGCAGACAATGCTAGACATATCAGGATCGGTTTCCTGTTGCGCTAAGCTATCCAACCAAAAGGTTAATGCAGCCGCAACATCAGCCATAGCAATGCCAGGCCTGAGAAGATAGCCAGAATATAAATGAGCTTTCCTTAGATGAGATTCAAGTTTCCTATATAAAGGATCTTTAAAAGAAGTACTGTCTTCCATAGTAATAGTAGTACATTTGGCAAGAGTAGAAATAGCCCCATCAACTTTGGGGATTTTTTCCCAAAACTCTAATCTAGCCACTGGCAAGGGGTACAATCTTTTAAACCTAGAAGAAGGAATGAAAGAAGTACCAGGCTTAACCCATTCCTTAGCAATCACATCAGAAATAGCACCAGGAACTGGAAAAACCTCAGGAGTAACCACAAGAGGTTTATAAACAGAATTTAAACTTTTACTAGTTTTAATATCAAAAGGACTAGACTCCTCAATATTCAAAGTAACCAACACTTCTTTTAGCAAGGAACGAATATACTCAATCTTGAAAAGATAAGTAGATTTGTCCGTGTCAATGTCTGAGGTAGGATCTTCTGAATCAGAGAGATCCTCATCAGAGGAGGATATTTCAGTATGTTGTCGGTCATTAGAAATTTCATCAATTTTATGAGAAGTTTTCAAAGACCTTTTATGTTTATTAGAAGGCGGAATAGCAGACAAAGCCTTCTGTATCGCATCAGCAATATAATTTTTCATATCAACAGGGATATCATTTACATTAGATATTGAAGGAACAACAGAAACTGTACTAGTACTGATGGAAACGTTTTCTGCGTGCAAAAGCTGATCATGACAACTGTTACATACTACAGCTGGAGTTATAATCTCAGCTAATTTACAACAGATGCACTTAGCTTTGGTAGAACTGTGATCATGCAGCAGGGTTCCATCATTTGGATCAGATTGAGAAATCTTGCAAAATGTAAAAGAAAAAACAACATTAAAGCAAAATTTACAATTTCCTTATATGGCAGTTTCAGGAATGGGAAAAATGCAAACAGCATATCCCTCTGAACATATAGAAGGCAAGAGGCATATAGGAAGTGGGGTGAAAAAATAAACTAAATCACAGGCGCAACCTCATGCAAGGAAACCTGGCGTCAACTAAGACGCTTGAAATGTCAAACTTGCGTCATCAAAGACGTACCTTCGCGCCAGAAAAATTCTCGCGCCAAGAATGACGCAATAAATATCAGCATTTTGCGCCCTCACAAGCCTAATTTTGCCCACGAAATTAAAAGAAAAAACTATTAAAAAAAAGAACAATTTGAAAAAAAAGGACTATACCCCAGGTAAGACAAATAACTTCCTAAACATGCTTCCCAAACTGAAACTGACAGTCTGCAAAAGGAAATATACATAGACCTGACTCATGGCAAATATACATATATTTAAAACTTTATATTAATACATAAAGCGCCAAACCATAGCTGAGAGTGTCTTAAATAATGAAAACATACTTACCAAAAGACACCCATCCATATATAGCAGATAGCCAAACCAGAACTGAAAAAGTATCAGCAAAGGTAATGGTATATAAGAGTATATCATCGATCTGAAAAGGGAGGTAGGAGATGAATCCCTACGACTGATAAAAGAGAACCTTTGAAAAGATTTCCCATGAGGAAAACCATAGAATCAATAGGCGATACTCTCTTCACATCCCTCTGACAAACACTGTACTCTGAGAGGAATTGGGCTTCAAAATGCTTAGAAGCGCTAGGCAAAGTTTGTAAAACTGAATTGTGGGTGTGGTAAATGGGTGTATTTATAGGCATTTTGAGGTTTGGGAAACTTTGCCCCTCCTGGTAGGATTGTATAGCCCATGGACTCTTGCCAATTACATGAAAGAAAGGCAGGTCTTCCCCTTACACATTGTAACATTTAGATGCTGGTTATAGACAACCTGATGATGCCCTGTGCCAAACATATTGGAATGAATGAGATGTGACACCTTGGCAAAACACTATTCCTGTGTTTGAGGCCTTCACAGATACCAGATCACTTTTACTGATGTATTGAAGCAAGCATTGCTAGAGGCGATTAAATATATAGTGTTGGTGGTGTTTCTCACAATGTGTGCTTCTCCCATTTTCATTTGGTGCGGTTGTGCTCAACTGCGTTCTAGAGGGCCCTGGTCAAGCAAATACCACTAGGGACTGTGCAATGCATTTATTTCTTTAGATTAGATATGTGATTTGAATTGAATGAGTTACACTTGTTGCAATTTTCTTGAACTGTGGTGATACAATCTACACATTCTTATAGTGGCACTTCCTTTATCCGGTGTAGCAGTGCAGTATAAACACTCCCATGTACACTAAGTCTGAACACCACTGGAATGGACTGATTTGTAATTTGCCACACTCTTCTTTCATCCTTGACCTCGTCACATTTTGCTACATATCTGTGACATTTAGATCCTGCTGTTGGATTTATGGCTGTACTATCTCTGTAATTAGAGCATGAAAATCAAGCACATTCAACTCCTGATTTATATATATATATATATTATATTATATTATATTACATATGGTTGCATGTAAAAATATACATTATATTATAGATGCTAAAGTGTGGGTACCACATGGAGGATATTCTTGTTATTGGCTCTAAAGAGGAAACAAATAAAATGTCGGGCACCGTGATTACATTTCCTCATCCTCTTGCATTACAAGATTGTTGCCCTTTATTGTGCATTCTCACAATTTATTTAGAAAGTGATTTTGTTTCTCCGTGTTATTGTCAGCAATGCACTAATACTACTCTATATGTTCTGATTGGCTTGACAATTTTTTTTAAACCTTTTGTTTATTTGATCTTGGTGGCTCTGTGATCTATTTAATGCAAAGTGCAAGTTTTCTAGACTCCACATAACTCATGTCAAATGCAAAAATCTTTTAAATAATTTCTACAAGTTTTTGCAGTTCAGCATTATCCTTTAACCTTGACACCCATAGAAAAGAGCATTGCGTTGCCATTAACTATATCATAATGTTCTCTGGCAGCCAAGGCGTTAAACTAGATTCCACTCTCATATGTTACCGCTATAGATTTTGTAGCTCAATTTTTTTTCTCAAAGTTAAATATTACGGGTGCAGAGTATACTGATAGATGGGCTTCAACTTCTCCTAACTGTTCCTGTCTTTTTTATTGTATTTAAAGGGATATGAAACCCATTTTTTTTCTTTCATGTTTCAGATAGAGCAACTTTCTAATTTACTCCAACTAGCCGCCAATCAGCAAGCGCTACTCAGGTTCTGAAGGCCGTCTCCTAAGCTTACATTTCTGCTTTTCAAATGAAGATACCAAGAAAATGAAGCAAAATTGACAATAGGAGTAAATTAGAAAGTTCATTAAAAGTGAATGCTTTATCTAAAACTTTTGAAAGAAAGAAAAATAGGTTTCATCTCCCCTTTAAATCCCTGCTTTTCCTCTTTTACATCTCTCGTTGTTCTGTGTTTAGATCACTGAGCATGTAAAGAAGACGGGCACCTTTCTGGGTTTGAGGAAATGACAATGATGAATGTGACCCCCTAGTAATAGCACTGAGACTACATTGTATTTTACTGATAATTTATTTCCAACTGTACATTATAAATCTAATATCATGGCTGTTTAATTATGAAGACAATTATAGTTGTTGCCTTTTAGAGATCTATTCTCTATTGCTATTACACCCAGAATAAAAAGGTTTTCTGCATATTCTAAAGTGTTTTGAAAATGATTGCTGAAATGAGAAATAATCACTCTGCAATATGCAAACATCCCTTTTCTCAAGCAATCACATTGCATTGTCTAGTCTCATGCACCAATCATCTGCCAATTCATTGGGCACAATGTTTCTGGCTCACAATATAGCAGCTTATGAATTAAAATCCATTTGGAGGACAATAAAAACAGCTCTGTCCTGTGGGAGTCACAGAATAGGAACACAGCCAGCTGTATGCAGTGCTCGCTCAGAAGAAAGAAATTCCTCTAGAATTGGCTGCCAGGGACACTATCTGGGGATAGCAAGCAAAGCTTTCATGAGTACATGTTGTGCTGAAGATTGTGTGTGGTTAATATCAGCCCAATGAAAGCAGTGACATTTTAGTGACATCATTTGTCCAAAACCAGTGTTCTTGTGGATGAGACGATCATTTCACTTCTACTTTATTAATTGCCTGTGGTGCATCGACTCTAAACCTGTTTTTATAACAAATAATGTTGTAAGTGCCCAATAGTCATTGTAGTGTCTTCGGCTACCCTTTTTGATATTAGCTTGATGTGTTCCTGAACAGTGAAATATTCCCCCGCTTTATACTCGTCACAATTAGAAACTGAAATGAAGCAGGACATGGTTCTGGACAATCAGATTAATGTTATCTGTCAATTTAACTGTTGCATGGCCAGGCCATAAAACAATTATTTAAAGGGACATTCTAGAATATTTTATTCTAAAACAAGGTCCTTTCATTTAATGGTGACATTTTTTGAGTGCTTGCAATACGATCTTTTATTAACTCATATTTTTTTTGGTGTAAATTATTTGGAACAAGGGCTGTGATGGTGGTTGAACAGTGGAAAGGAACCTTTAAGTCACAATATTCCTTTTTACATTCACTCAGATGCTGTACCAATCAGGCAACATTTGCAGTAATTTATTTTGGTAATAGCATAGTTAACTATTCATAATAATTACATTTAGGATTAAGTTGTCTGAGTAAATTACATTTTTAATAATAATTATTATCAGAATATGAATCCATTAATACATAATTGTGTTTCTAATTGGTACATGAGCCTCATAACTTCCTTTTTAGATTCAGATAGAGGATACAATAATAAAAAAAAAAGTTTCTAATTTACTTTTAAAGGGATACTAGACCCAAATTTTCTCTTTAATAGTTCAGATAAAGCATGCAATTTTAAGCAACTTTTTAATTTACTCCTATTGTCTTTGTTTTTTATTTGAAACGCAGGCATAAAAGGCCCATTTTAGGTTCAGCACCTGGCTAGCGCTTGCTGATTGGTGGATAAATGTAACCTATTAGCAAGTGCTCTCCAGGATTCTGAACCAAAAATGGGCCAGCTCTTAAACTTTCATTCCTGCTTCTTCAAATAAAGATACCAAGAGAAAAAAGAACAATTTATAATAGGAGTAAATTAGAAATTTGCTTAAAATTGCATGCTCTATCTGAAACATAAAACAATGTGGGTTTAGTAACCCTTTAACATTAAATTTGCTTCTTTCTCATGGTATTCCTTGTTGAAGAGCATATCTATGTAGGCAGGGTGCACATGTCTGGAACACTGTATGGCTAACAATTTGTGAAACACTGCTGCTTTCTAGTGGTCTTGAATATGAATAACATTTTTAAAAAGCATTATTACAAAACTGCTGCCATATAGTTATCCAGACAGTTGCATGCTCCTGAGCCTACCTACCTGCTTTTCAACAAAGGATACCAAGAGAAAAATAATTTGTATTTGTATATTTTGTTGTTTTTTTTTTAATTTTTATTTTACACTCTGATCTGAATCATGAAAGAAAACGTTTGGGTTTCATGTCCCTCTATTCGTAGAAATAAAAGTTTTAATCTAGTTGCACTGTAATTTCTATGGAGTAATTGTATATAATAAGAGGCCAGGTATGTTTGTCCGAAGCTGTCATGCGCAGAAGAGACTACGCGAGGACAAACATACCTGGCCGTAACGAAGGATCAGACAGCAGAGAGGGTGGGTGGGAGCGGGCGTGACGGGGGCGTGGGCAGATGGGAGCGGACGTGGCCGGGCGGAGGGACCGCTGCTCTGCAGAAAATGGCCCGTGTACATGGGCTTTAGGACTAGTATAGTTATAAACTGTTAGTGTATTCTTAACTAAGGCCTAGTTTCCATTGATGTGGAAACTGGTCTTTGTTATTTTTCTGTATATATTTGTTTGTAAATTGCGGCTTCTGAGTTTCCTGCAGTTCACATTAGAACAGCAGAATAATACAATAAGTAAGCGTACAATCTTTTAGAGGTTTACAGATAGGTCTGAATAATACTATAGCTTACATCCTAGGTGAGTTAGGCAGGAGAAGTCAGGCAGTGGTTGTGCCCTGAATGAGGTGGTGCACGTCGTGGGTTGGATTGGGCAGAGTCGGGCTTGTCATGGGGGAGAGATGGGGCAGTTCTGGGAAACTGGGACATTTGCCCTGTTGGGATATGTTGCAAGAGGGACATCTGGTAGACGTCCCAACCCGTGCCAGTACTGCAAGATCCAGGAGATTTGGGAGCTGTATTTTGTGCATATTTTGTGCAATGTACATCTGGTGTTTTGGGTTGGAAACCATTGGTGGTTGTGGGCAATACCCCAGTAACCAATTTTTTTTTTATTGCTCTACTGCAAAATGTGCCTGGATTTTTTTTTAATGTTGGCAACTATGTACATTGTGTGTGTACCAGGGCTATATGTGTAAATGTATATAAATCATTAAAGGGACACTGAACCTAAATTTTAAGCAACTTTCTAATTTACTCATATTATCAAATTTTCTTCATTTTCTTGGTATCTTTATTTGAAAAGCAAGGATGTAAGCCTCTGACGAAGCGGGAGGAGTCCCGTGAAACGCATAAGGCCACGCCCACTGAGACGCACCGTGACGTTGGTGCTTCCTGTTTTGGCTCAGATCCGTTGCCGGCTACACGGGCCGTGCCATTCAGGAAAAAAGGGACCTACTGTTGGAGCGGTAGACTTGCCTTTGGATTATCCCCCAATATACAGTTGAGGTCTGGTCTCAGACACATCTGGATCGTGGGACACAAAGAGTGCCTTTGTGTGTAGTAGGAGACCCTGCACTAATGCCTATACTATACCTCATATTGATTGAGGTCACACTTGTGAGTTTGTTTGTCCTTTTTTTTCTTTTTTATGTAATAAATCAAATTTTATTGGATATACTGCACCATGATATTTTCTTTTTTCCTTTTGCGCTGCTTGTTTGTCTGTTTCTAGCTGTCATGTAAGTTTAGATGCCAGCCCATTTTTGGTGAACAACCTGGGTTGTTCTTGCTAATTGGTGGATACATTCACCCACCAATAAACAAGTGCTGTCCATGGTCTGAACCAAAATTGTCTGGCTCCTTAGCTTAGATGCCTTCTTTTTCAAATAAAGATAGCAAGAGAACGAAGAACAATTGATACTATGAGTAAATTAGAATGTTGCTTAACCCCTTGAGTGCTAATGAGTTTTCCACTCTGGTACAAACGACGGGTCAGAACCGTCGCTAGCACTCTCCCAATTTGAGGGAGATCTGGGGGCTCCCACCCACTCCTACCCCGGCGATCGGGCCTGTATGGTGACAAGCATCGCTGGAGCTTCACGTTTTGCGTGGTGACGTCACACGCAATGACGTGATAATGTCATCGCGCAACTTTACTAAAAAAAGACAATAGACAGTATAGGGAAAGAGGGCACGATGCTTAGAAGCCTGTATCTCAGGCATATAAGCAGCTACAGACCCCCAAGACCTACCGTTGGAAAGGTAATCGCCTAAGTCTTGGGGATTTGAAAGGGGAAAAAAAAAGTTAAAAAAAATATTTTTTTAAAAAAATAAAAATGAAAAACCTCTCAAATCAGCTCAGCACCCAGGTGGGAAAGTGCTTAGCACTCAAAGGGTTAAAATTGCATGCTCTATCTGAATCACGAAAGAAACAAATTGGGTTCAATGTCCCTTTAAGGGAATTAGACCAATATATTTAATGAGCTGTGCTAAAACTGTTGTTTGTATCCTCTGATATAGCTGTTAGTGTTATGAGAGGTTGTATAACCTGCATAAAGCCATAATGTAATAAGATAAAAAGAGGATTGTTGTGTGTCGGCTAAAGAATAGGAAATACACAAATGAAGGCAGTGCGATTGTTATTTCTTTCAGTGACAGCTGGAGGGTCACTGGGTCATTAGCAGGACGAAGGGGGATGGGTGGCATGTCACATTTAATTTAGTTAGGGAAGGTCACCGCCTATTCGACAGATTAAAACATATCTAGTAAAATGAAAATGTGAGTCTGCTCTATTCATTATGGTTTCTTCTTAATTTTGCTGCTTGTTGTTTTCCCATATACTGCACTAGCTGCTCTTGTGTGACTTTTTTGACCAGTATATTATTTATCTGACTTTTCTTACTTTTCCCACCTTAGCATTGACTTTTATCCCTCATTTGTCCCTCCTTCTGCCTTAGTGCCTCTAGGTATTCCTATTAACTAGCCGCTCAGATAGTTGCACCTTAAAGAAAGGTGAAATCCCCTTTTTTTTCATGAATCGGCATAAAATTTCAAATACTTTCCAATTTACTCCTCTTATCAAATGTACTTCATTTTCTTGGTAACCTTTGTTGAAAAACAATGCACAACTGGGAGCTAGCTGAAAAACATCAAGTGGGCCAATGGTAAGAGGCATGTAAGTGCAGCCACTAGCTCCTAGTAGTTCATTGCAGCTCATGTTCCTAACTTGGTATGCTTTTCTACAAACGATACCAAGAAAATGAAGCAAATTAGATAATAGGAGTAAATTGGAAAGCTGTTTAAAACTGAATGCTCTATCTGAATCATGAAAGAAAAAAATTGGGTTCCATGTCCCTTTAAGCTTTGCTAAGATATGTTTGATGAAGTCGAGGTGTTTCTCTTAGGCATGTATAGATAGTAGCTAGTTCTGTAAGTTCTGTTTCCCTTATGGAGGAGGGCAAACAATTTAAAGGGATATAAAACATCACTCATTTAGTAAAAACAAATATGTTTAATCAAAGTAAACATAAAAAGAACATTTATTCTGTTAAAAAAAAATGCAATCAAGCTACTTATTTTCTTGCAAAATTAACACTTAGAAATTCTCACTGTAGTAACAGCTGTAAGGTATGTGAAAGAGCTGACATGTTTTGAACTTAAGCGGCATTCTGCCTCTTCTGAGCATGAGCAAAACTGACTTCCTGCTTCTCTAGTATTCATTGCATATTATGCGACCCTGTACAAATTAAGTAAAAATCCTTTTAAAATGATGAATAATACTTATTGCAATGATTGTATTAAATATAACTCACTACTTAGTGCTTTTTTGTATTACAACAATGAAACAGACTGTTTTATATCCCTTTAATAAGCCTCTAGTACCACCGCCTGTACAGTGAGCAGAAATGCAGCATAATATATGTGACTCTTGTGCTGCTTCTGTTGTTTTAGGTAAATTGATGCATTTAGTGGCTTCTGCATACTGTTTAGATAGCTAAGGATAAACCTGGGTATTTTCTGCATTTCTCTTATCCCACCTTGTCTAACAACATTTATAAACTGATTTGATACATTTGTTAATATTTCTCTTGCAGGAAAATATTAGTTTGTCTTTATTCATATATTTCTAGATTCGTTAGAATTGTTTCTATTCCTTATAGGAAATGCACTTTCAAATCGAAACATTATTATGCATTTTTGCTTAAGGGTATTGATGCAGTCCTCCCTCCGCCCCTTCTGATTCTCAATGGCTTGTTTTAGGTTACCTGATTCTCTTCCACTGAGACTTCCTCTCATTATTATTTGATGAAGTTACGTTTCAGTCTTTAGCTCTGCTGTGGCCAAGGCTTTACTTCTGAAGTCCCTCCAGCTCCTGATTGTATGGATGAGGTTCAAGTCGTTGGCTCTATTGATTAGTTGTTTTGGCTAACATTTAATAGGGACTGTGTATTTCCTATTCGTTCAGTAATTTATTTCAGTGAGGAATGGCTGAAGCAAGATGTTTCCTTACTACCTAGGCAGTATTAGACATACTTCTCACTTTCTGCTCTTCAAAGTTGTGAACATATTGATGTGGCCATTTTCAGACTTATCTAACGCATTTTTATTGCTGCTGAAGTCTATTCTTGTGGAGGGGGGGGGGCACCCTGCTTTTAACAAAACATTTCAGTTTGTTGGCACTATCTGTAGACCGACTTGCTTTTTGTACGCATTGCGAAGTGTTTCCTTATTCAGTCAATCACTATAATAAAAAATGTGTCTAATATGATTCTGGCAGATTTGGGTGTTGTATTGGATAATGATTTCTGTTTACATCTTTCTGTACATTCTTTCTGCATGGGAAAGTTGTATTTAAATTCAGAAAATATCATTTCTAGACAGGGACTGAAGGATAAATACAAACAGCTTCATAAACTTTTATAAAAGTATGTTAAAAATGCCTTTGTTGAAATTTGGATTTGCTCTGCATTACTTATTGAATAGGAGTACAGGAATAAAATGCATTGTAATTTCAAGTCTTTTCTGTTGTCTTAAAGATTAAATATCAGCTAAGTGGGAAGATGCAGACCTCGTTTGCTGCACTTATTTTCCAGTGATCATAAATTGTTTTGCAGTTCTTTATTTTATAATCCCTACTGAGACCAATTAGAAATAGTTATTTGGCAGGGTTGGGATTGGGAAGTTTCCAGTGTGCGCTTTCAGTTCTCAGAATTGGAAAACCCACAATTTTCATGGTTAAATTACTGGTGAAGGGGGCAAAAATGAATTCCTATATTGCAAGTTTTTTTCCCCATTTTATTTTCACTGTACATGATTACTACTGGGAGTTAGCTGCCGATTGGGGCTGTACATATATGCCTCTTGTCACCAGATGTATTCAGCTAGCTCACAGTGCTGCGCTGCTGCTCCTTCAACAAAGGATGCCAAGAGAATGAAGCAAATTTGATAATAGAAGTAAATTGGAAAGCTGTTTAAATTTTTATGTTCTATGTGAACCATGAAACAAAAGTTTTGTGTTTCATGCCTCTTTAAAATCTCAAGGTGTTTTATGTCCCTTGTAAGATTCGGGCACACTGGAGGTTACTAGGGCTCCACCTAGTCTATTTTGTATGTCAAATATCTACCTTCCGTTGTTCTCATTTGATACCAATAAGTATACAAATATTGCAAAAATGTTTTTGTACCTATATTTAGCAGATTTTTATAAACCTAGAACAGTTATAGGATATGCCCCCAGTAGACTTTCTCAATAGTCTTTTCTGCATAGGCGATCCCGAGACCTGATTTAAACAAGCTTGTACCTTACTGTAAATGAAAACTCCATACTCACTTTGTAGCTATTTCCTTCTGGCTAGATTACGAGGTTTGCGGTATGAGTGAAAAAGCAGCGTTAAGGCTCTTTTTCACTACCGCTGCTATTAAGAGTCTTGCAGGTTTAGCTGCACCGCACACTTTTTTGGCCGTAACGCAACGTAACTACCGCAGCTTTCCAAAAGTCCTTTTTCAATGGGACTTCCATAGCGCTGGTATTACGAGTTTGCCTGGGAGGCCAAAAAGTGAGCACTGCAGCCTATACCGTCAAGATCCATACCGTAAACTGAAAGTCAGTAGTTATGAGTTTTACACTACAAAGCCGTAACATAAAACTCATAACTAAAGTGCTAAAAAGTACACTAACACCCATAAACTACCTATTAACCCCTAAACCGAGGCCCCCCCCGCATCGCAAACACTAAAATAAAATTATTAACCCCTAATCTGCCGCTCCGGACATCGCCGCCACTAGAATAAACATATTAACCCCTAAACCGCCGCACTCCCGCATCGTAAACACTAGTTAAATATTATTAACCCCTAATCTGCTGTCCCTAACATCGCCACAACCTACATTACTGTTATTAACCCCTAATCTGCTGCCACCAAAATCGCCACCACTATACTAAAGTTATTAACCCTTAAAACTAACCCTAAGTCTAACCCTAACACCCCTAACTTTAATGTAATTAAAATAAATCTAAAATAATCTAATAATAATAAATCTACTATTAATAACTAAATAATTCCTATTTAAAACTAAATACTTACCTGTAAAATAAACCTTAAGCTAGCTACAATATAACTAATAGTTACATTGTATCTCTTAGGTTTTATTTTTATTTCACAGCTAAGTTTGTATTTATTTTAGCTAAGTAGAATAGTTAGTAATAGTTATTAACTATTTACTAGCTACCTAGTTAAAATAAATACAAATTTGCCTGTAAAATAAAACCTAAACTGAGTTACACTAAAACCTAACCTTACACTACAATTAAATAAATTACATTTATTAAATACAATTAACTAAATTACAAAAAAACCAAACACTAAATTACACAAAATAAAAAAGAAATTATCAAATATTTAAATTAATTACACCTAATCTAATAGCCCTATCAAAATAAAATAGCCCCCCAAAATAAACCCCCCCAGCCTAAACTTAACTGCCAATAGCCCTTAAAAGGGCCTTTTGCGGGGCATTGCCCCAAATAAATCAGCTCTTTTACCTGTAAAAAAAAAAAAAACACTCCCCCAACAGGGCATTTAGCTCTTTTTCAGCCCAAACCCTAAGCTAAAAATAAAACCCAACCAATAAACCCCTAAAAAAAACTAACACTAACCCCCGAAGATCCACTTACAGTTTTTGAAGACCGGACATCCATCCTCAACGAAGCTGCAGAAGTCTTCATCCAAGCCAGCAGAAGTCTTCATCCATCCGGCACGGAGCGGCTCCATCTTCAAGACATCCGGCGCGGAGCATCCTTTTCTTCCAACGGCTCTTCTCGATTGAAGGTTCCTTTAAGTGACCTCATCCAAGATGGCGTTCCTTGAATTCCGATTGGCTGATAGAATTCTATCAGCCAATCGGAATTAAAGGTGAAAAAATCCTATTGGCTGATGCAATCAGCCAATAGGATTGAGCTTCAATCCTATTGACTGATCCAATTAGCCAATAGGATTGAGCCTACATTCTATTGGCTGATTGACTGATAGAATTCTATCAGCCAATCAGAATTCAAGGGACGCCATCTTGGATGACATCACTTAAAGGAACCTTCATTCGAGAAGAGCCGTCGGAAGAAGAGGATGCTCCGTGCCGTATGTCTTGAAGATGGAGCCAATCCGCGCTGGATGGATGAAGATAGAAGATGCTGTCTGGATGAAGAATTCTGCCGGCTTGGATGAAGACTTCTGCCGCTTCATTGAGGATGGATGTCGGGTCTTCAAAAACTGTAAGTTGATCTTCGGGGGTTAGTGTTAGTTTTTTTAAGGGTTTATTGGGTGGGTTTTATTTTTAGCTTAGCGTTTGGGCTGAAAAAGAGCTAAATGCCCTTTTAAGGGCAATGCCCATCCAGATGCCCTTTTCAGGGCAATGGGGAGCTTAGGTTTTTTTAGGTAGGTTTTTATTTGGGGGGTTTGGTTGTGTGGGTGGTGGGTTTTACTGTTGGGGGGGTGTTTGTATTTTTTTTTTTTTTACAGGTAAAAGTGCTGATTTCCCTGGGGCATTGCCCCGCAAAAGGCTATTGGCAGTTTAGTTTAGGCTAGGTTTTTTTTTTTTATTTTGGGGGGGCTTTTTTTATTTTGATAGGGCTATTAGATTAGGTGTAATTAGTTTAAATATCTGATAATTTCTTTTTTATTTTCTGTAATTTAGTGTGTTTTTTTTGTTGTAATTTAGTTAATTGTATTTATTAAATGTAATTTATTTAAATGTAGTGTAAGGTCAGGTTTTAGTGTAACTCAGGTTAGGTTTTATTTTACAGGTAAATTTGCATTTATTTTAGCTAGGTAGTTATTAAATAGTTAATAACTATTTACGAAACTAGTCTACCTAGTTAAAATAAATACAAACTTAGCTGTGAAATAAAAATAAAACCTAAGATAGATACAATGTAACTATTAGTTATATTGTAGCTAGCTTAGGGTTTATTTTACAGGTAAGTATTTAGTTTTAAATAGGAATTATTTAGTTATTAATAGTAGGATGTATTTAGATTTATTTTAATTACATTAAAGTTAGTGGGTGTTAGAGTTACACGTAGGGTTAGGGGTTAATAACTTTAGTATAGTGGCGGTGACATTGGGGGCGGAAGATTAGGGGTTAATAATTGTAGGTAGGTGGCGGCGACATTGGGGGCGGCAGATTAGGGGTTAATAAATGTAGGTAGGTGGCTGCGATGTTGGGGGTGGCAGATTAGGGGTTAATAACTAATGTAGGTGGCGGCGACATTGGGGGCGGCAGATTAGGGGTTAATAAATGTAGGTAGGTGTCGGCAATGTCGGGGGCGGCAGATTAGGGGTTAATTAGTGTAATGTAGATGGCAGCGATGTCGGGGGCGGCAGATTAGGGGTGTTTAGACTCGGGGTTTATGTTAGGGTGTTAGGTGTAAACATAAATTTTGTTTCCCCATAGGAATCAATGGGGCTGCGTTACGGAGCTTTACGCTCATTTATTGCAGGTGTTAGGCTTTTTTTTAGCCGGCTCTCCCCATTGATGTCTATGGGGAAACCTTGCACGAGCACGTAAAACCAGCTCACAGCAGCGCTGGTATTGGAGTGCGGTATGGAGCTCAATTCTCAATTCAATGCTCACTTATCGCCTGCTAACGCCGGGTTTATGAAAACCTTTAATATCAGCGCTATAGGGAGGTGAGCGGTTGAAATAATTAGCAAGTTAGTACCGAGCCGCTCTTACCGCAAAACTCATAATATAGCCGTTCAATAATATAGAACAGCAATCTGTAACATGCAACCAGTTGACTCTGGTCCATATTCCTATAGATGGAGACGTGTCATTTCTTCCCTGGGAAGAGTGATTATGACAATATTTAAATTTAAGTTGCAGTAAAATCAGGCTATTATATCAGAGCTGTCAAATTACACTATGCGATAGTGACACACTGTGGTGCCTATTCAAAGTCAAGTGAACAGGGCTGTTTGTATCTAAACACATTCTGAGCCAGTATTAAAAATCAATGGAAGTGACACTTGATGTATGTGACCCTTCACCAGCCGTGTGATTTATTGCATATCTCGCCAGCCGTGTGATTTATTGCATATCTTGCCAGCCGTGGGATTCGCTGCATATCTCGCCAGCCGTGTGATTTATTGCATATCTCGCCAGCCGTGTGATTTATTGCATATCTCGCCAGCCATGGGATTTGTTGCATATCTTGCCAGCCGTGGGATTCGCTGCATATCTCGCTAGTCGTGGGATTAGTTGCATAACTCGCCAGCTGTGTGATTCCTTGCATATCTCGTCAGCCATGTGATTTGTTGCATATCTTGCCAGCCGTGGAATTCGCTGCATATCTCGCTAGTTGTGGGATTCGTTGCATATCTCGCCAGCTGTGTGATTTGTTGCATATCTCGCCAGCTGTGTGATTCGTTGCATATCTCGCCAGCTTTGTGATTCGTTGCATATCTCGCCAGCTGTGTGATTCGTTGCATATCTTGCCAGCCGTGTGATTCGTTGCATATCTTGCTAGTCGTGGGACAGTGGCACACACAAAAAGATATGTTATATGTGTTTTATGGCACTTAGTCTTTATCTGAGCACCTGGAAACCATTACATATATACTAACTGAACTATGTTAAAGGAGAAATTTCACATTTATTTTTTTCAAACCTATATTTATAACAAATCACGTGTGAGATCTGTTCTTCAGATGACTCTACTGGTAAAATCACACAATGAAATGAAAGATCAGATTATCCTAATGTCATTTTGTGTGATCACCCAGGCCCAGAAATCTGCAGCAGGTTTGCATTTGTAATATCTAACACGTAATGTGACTCTGTTACATAAAACCACTAAAATGTTATCTTTAAAGCTTTACAATGCTAGATTGCAAGATTAAACTTTCATTATTCAGATATAGCATGTTATTTTAAAACACTTAAAGGGACAGTCTACTCCAGAATTTTTATTGTTTAGAAAAATAGATAACCCCTTTATTAAGCATTCACCAGTTTTGCATAACGAACACTGTTATATTAATATACATGTTAACACTGTGATTACCTTGTATATAAGCCTCTGCTGACTGCCCCCTTATTGCTGTTCTTTTGACAGACTTGCATTTTCGCCAATCAATGCTGACTCATAAATAACTCCATGTGCATGAGCACAATGTTTATCTATATGACATATATGAACTAGTGCTGTCTAGCTGTGAAAAACTGTCAAATGCACTCGGATATGAGGCGGCCTTCAAGGGCTAAGAAATTAGCATATGAGCCTACCTAGGTTTAGCTTCAACTAAGAATACCAAAGAACAAAGCAAATTTGATGATAAAAGTAAATTGGAAAGTTGTTTAAAATAACATGACCTATCTGAATCATAAAAGTTTAATTCTTACTAGACTGTCCCTTTAAATTTACTTCTGTTATCATGTTTGATTTTTTCCTTATGTCAGTTTGTTGAAAAAAACATATGTACATACCCTCAGCTAGCTGGTGATTGGGGGCAGCCACATGTAACTCTTGTCATTCGCTCACCAGATGTGTGCAGCTATATCCCAAAAGTGCATTGCTGAGTTTGCAGGGGTTAATCGCATAGAACATTTTATTATTTCACTGTTGCTTGCTATTAGAGCCTTTTTTGCAATTTTATATCTATTTATTCTTCTTTTTACAGAATTACTACACTTCTAAAACAGATATTTTAATAATGCAAAATAAATAAGAACTATCAAAAGTACAATAAACGAACATTATCTATTTAAAGGGTCACAAAACCTCTACATTTTTTTTCATGATTAGGATAGAACATACAGTTGTAAACAACTTTTCAGATTTACTTGTATTAACACATTTGCATTATTCTTTTGTTAACCTTTGTTGAAGGAACAGCATTGCACTACCGGCAGCTAGCTGAACACATCTAGTTAGCCAACCACAAGAGACAAATGCGTGCAGGCACCAATCACCTGCTAGCTCCCACTAGTGTAGGATATTTGCGTGTTCATTTTCAACAATGGATACCAAGAGAACAAATCATGCTATCTGAATCATGTAAGTTTATTTTTTATTTTCTATCCCTTTTAATAGCCAATATCACTTCTGTTACAAAAGGTTTCAGTTTTTCACAATTGAGTTTTTAAAGTATTAAGAGTAGGAATTAATTTAGTGTTAAAAATATTAACTCAAAATGTATTTTATAATAAAATGATGTCAAGATTTGAAATTGTCTTGGATCATCTCATTTTCAAAGATATTGTGCAATGGGTTAGGAAAAAGTTTGCTAAACAGCAAACAGCATGAAAAGAAGTAGTCGGAACCAGTATGTAAATTATAATATACTTCTATATATAGACTTTCTGTGGCATAAAAATGATATGTAGGTTAAAATTAAACTTTCATGACTCAGAAAGGGTATGCAATTTTAAGAAATATATTAGTTTATTTCTGTTATCAAAATTAATTCATTCTCTTGGTATTCTTTGTTGAAAAGCATACCAAGGTAGCTTCGGTAGCAGCATGGCACATCTGAGAGCTAGCTGGTAAATGGTGGCTATACACATATGTCTCTTGTCATTGACTCACCAGGTGTGCTCAGCTAGCTCCTAGTTCGGGAGGGGCGTATGTTTTGCAACATTCGAAAAATGAAACGAATATGAACACATTTGTTTGTTTAGAATGTTTGAACAACATTCTAAAATGTATTAAATGTAACAGTATTTCTAATGCGTTCTTTAAATGTAATATTTGATTTGAATTTTTCAAATAATTTGATTCCAATTATGCAATATTCGAATTAATAAAATTGGATTAAAAATATTTGTAATAGTATTTCTAATGCAATATTCGAAATAGAAAGTTTAAAATTAATATATTTGTATCTGTTATGTATCAATTTACTAAATTCCCCTCTATCACATGAACTATTGAACTTTTGAATAATATTTGTTAAATCAAATGTTATATTCAAAATTTCTAATGTAGATATTCAATCTAATTATCAACATTCGAAAATGAAAGTAACATTCAAAATCCAAATTTTATTGGATTTTCATTCTTGTCAAAACGTTATCATCCAAAATGAATGTCCACAGAACTATTCCTCCTTACAAACGAATTACACTATTACAGCACAATCGCCCATCCCTATCCCAGTAGTGCATTGTTCCTCTGGAGCTCAGTTTAGCTTTGTAGGGGCTATTCATAGAGTGACAGCGTTCTCCACAGATGTTTTGCTAGCTAGGTGGCACTATAAAGCAGCTGTGTGGGGGGGGGGGTTACCGTCAAACCTACTAACATGCTCTACTATGCAAAGCACAAAGTAATGGCATAATTGTATTTAATGGTAATTTGAGCAATAAACAAGTAAACATTTTAAAATCAGATAATTTTAGGTTAATATATTATTGTCTAAAATCCTCTGGGGCAGACCAAGTGCACGCCCTCTGGGGCAGACCAAGTGCACGCCCTCTGGGGCAGACCAAGTGCACGCCCTCTGGGGCAGACCAAGTGCACGCCCTCTGGGGCAGACCAAGTGCACGTCCTCTGGGGCAGATCTAATAAGAGACAGATGAGTCACAGGGAATCAGACCCTCTTTTCTAGTTCTGCTGATTGCAAACAGCCAGAAGGGGCACTGTTTAAATGGGGTCCCCACTACAGCCTTTGCTCAGGACCCAGTAAAGTTTAGTTACGCCCCTGAAGTGCTTGAACACATTAGAGCATTTTCTTTTTGTACTTTTCTGTCACTTTATGGTTTAGGAATATCCATGTATTTTATGTTATACAGGTTTAAGGAATTATGGGTAGATATTTTAGTAATGTCTATTTAAACTACCATTTTATTAAAAGACAAAGATGACAAATTAGAGACTTTTTCCCTGCTCTAAGTTACAACTGAATTGAACATCCAATATTCAACAATATATCATTGCTTTAAATATAAATAAATGCATGTTTTGTTATAAATCTGAACAATTTAATAGGTATATCAATTACAATGTAATGAAACCAGCTGACATTTTATCATTTTAAACTAATTAAATAAATAATATATACAATGTTTGCATAGTTGGAATTTTGCTACCAAATATCACTTTCATTTAACAATAATTTTACTCAAATTACGTGTGTGGGTGCTCTGCAGAAATTAGACAAATATTTTGTTTCTTTTTCAGAGCATTACTCTTTTATAAAACACTTCTGCCATGATACATTTTCACCATTAGAGTTTAATTCTCAAATCTCACAAGATTCAGCAGCATTTTAATTGTCTACAGAATGAAGGAAAAACGAGCAGATATCGATTCTGCCTTATCGTTGACCTTATAAACACTGCAGAGGATTATAAGAAGCTTTTGCAAACATTTTAATCTATCTGTCCATCACCTTTCAAAAGGACGTTTTAAAAGTTACAAAAGATTTTATTGGATAACACAAGTGATCTGAAGTCTTCATGTTGTATTTGTTTTACTGCAGCAGAAGTATTGCTTTAACTTTAAAGGACCACTCAATGACAAATGTATTTTTTTCTCCCATTTTCCGGCCCCCTGTATCATGTGACAGGCATCAACCAATCAAAGACTAGTATACATATACCCGGTGAGCTTGTACACATGCTTAGTAAGATCTTGTTCCCCAGAAAGTAGGTATATTACAAGATTGTGCAAAATTTGATAATGAAAGTAAATTGGAAAGTTTCTTAAAACTGCATGCTCTATCTGAATCATAAATGTTTATTTTGTCTTGAGTGTCCCTTTAAATCTCATAATGTCTGATAATTTGGGGAAAAAAACGAAATGGTTATGGGAAAACATCTCTAGTATGTCTATGCCAAAAACATATCTACCAAAGGGCTTGAGTAACCTTCGCTACAGGCCCCAATGTGGTCTAATTCTGTGAGCAAAAAAATGCATGGAAGAACTGTAAGAGAGAATTTGTCAATATGTTCTCATACTATCAATTCTGCTTTTCCAATGGGGAAATATATTTACTAATAGATAATAGTATTTCTGAAGAATAATAATAAAAAGTAAGTGTAAAGTTTTCTGTGTGCATAGTATATTTGTATTTCTCCAGACCTGTGCATAATCCCGTAATTTTCTTATAGATTGCAGACATCCCTAGTATCTCATACTATTTGATACGGGGACATTCTATACATTCTTATGTTGGCAGAGAGTTAAACACATAGGATCTTAACCTAATTATGAAAACAATACTACAGTCAAGATGAGCCAGAGTTGATGGGGGAAAAAAAATCCCCATAAATGATTTTTTCCTTTGTTAAACTGACATGAAATCCCAAATGTTTTAGGTAGACTCAGACAGAACATACAATTCTGAACAAGTTTCCAATTTACTTCTATTGTCTAGTTTGTCTTTGTTTACCTGGTATACTTTGTTGTAAAGCAGGAAGGAAAGCTCAGGAGCGTGCACGTGTCTGCAGCACTATATGTCAGCTGTTTTGCAACAATGTTATACATTAGCAAGAGCACTAGATGGCAGCACTATTTCCTGTCATGTAGTGCTTCAGTCACCTAACTAGGTAGCTCTTCAACAAAGAATACCACAAGAACAAAGGACATTTTGTAATAAAAATTAATTGGAAACTTTTTTTAATGTTATGCTCTGTCTGAATCATGAAAGGAGGATTTAGGGTGTCATGTCTCTATTTAAACTTGGACATGATTCATTTGGACATGCCTATTGTGTGCCTTGCTTCTTGGGACAAAATTAACTTGGCCTAGGTGTATTAAGGGCCCAAACTTCTAAAGGTCTCTGGTCTAGCAAGATTACCTAAGAAGTATTTTCAGTACGGTCTCTAAATTCCTTCAAAGAAAGGCAAATTTTAGCTTCAGAGCAGTTTATGTATTTTGATTTGGGATATTTAGAGAGACACGTGCATTACAATATAATGCTCTAAAAAAACCCTAGTCACTAGCATTTTAATTTTAATTTTGATGGCTATTTTAAATATTGATATTGACCAAAAGTTAATTGAATGATCTTTTGATTTCCCACAGATTTATTTTGCCTTTTGATGATAGAATTAAAAGTTTGTGTAAAATTAAAACCTCGGTATAAGTTTCATAGTACTTAGTAGTGATGTCATCAGAGTCTAGGTTCTTTTCTTGAGAAGTGGATTGTAGATCTTTATAGATTTCCCATATGAAAATAGGTTGATCCTGTAGTATGGATTTGTCCTTTTCTACATAAGGATTTAAGATCTTAATAACAACCATAAATTATAAAAGTGTTTCTTTTCATGGAACCAGACACATTAAAGGGATGGTCTAGGCCAAAATAAACTTTCATGATTCAGATAGAGCATGTAATTTTAAACAATTTTCCAATTTACTTTTATCACCAATTTTGCTTTGTTCTCTTGGTATTCTTAGTTGAAAGCTTAACCTAGGAGGTTCATATGCTAATTTCTTAGACCTTGAAGCCCACCTCTTTCAGATTGCATTTTAACAGTTTTTCACCACTAGAGGGTGTTAGTTCACATATTTCATATAGATAACACTGTGCTTGTGCACGTGAAGTAATCTGGGAGCAGGCACTGATTGGCTAGACTGCAAGTCTGTCAAAAGAACTAAAGGGGCAGTTTGCAGAGGCTTAGATACAAGATAATCACAGAGGTTAAAAGTATATTATTATAACTGTGTTGGTTATGCAAAACTGGGAAATGGGTAATAAAGGGATTATCTATCTTTTAAAACAATAAAAATTCTGGTGTAGACTGTCCCTTTAAGTGGAGTATATTACAAAATATTTAGAGTAGGATCCAGTGCCACACTAAAATCCCTTGTTTTAAGAGGAATCTCTTTTGAAGATTAAATGCCATGCTTAATAGAATTGAGAAAATCTTTTTTTTAAATTGGGAACACATATAATTATTAGGGCCTGCCATATAAGAAGTCATAATAATAATAATATTGATTTTAAGAGCAGCTATATATTTTTCATTTCTATGAAATGTCTATATCACCATGTGGTAAAAAGCAACATCTATACACTTCCATCCTCTTTAAAACAAGAATATTTTAAGTAATTATATTTAGATGAATTGTTGAAAACTTAAAAAAACATAAACAACCTACAGAAGTGAAAAATCTAGTTTATGGAACTTAAATATGGTGTGAGAGAAGTTTGTGTAACCTCTCTTTTTTTGTTGGGGAACCACAACCAGTTATGCATAATAAATATTAAAATAATCATTTTCTAGTTCATGTTACTAGACTATAATCTCTTATATAGTGCTAAGTAGGTATGGGCGAATGTGTTTATATTCGAATTTGAATGTTAGAACGAATGTTATTGTAGAAATTCGATTAAAATAATAGAATGTCGCATTCGAATGTCACTTTCGAATTTGAATATTACATTTATAAAACACAATTGTAGACTAGAAACACTATTTCAAATTCGAATGTCACATTCAAATCGAATATCACATTCGAATTTGAATATTACATTTATAAAACACAGTATTAGACTAGAAATACTATTTAGAATTCGAATGTCACATTCGAATCGAATATCACATTTATTAAACACAGTTGTAAACTAGAAATACTATTTCGAATTCGAATGTCACATTCGAATTCGAATGTCACATTTAAATTTGAATATTACATTTAAAACACAGTATTAGACTAGAAATACTATTTCAAATTCGAATGTGACATTTGAATGTAGCATTCGAATTCGAATATTACATTTATTTAACACAGTTGTAGACTAGAAATACTATTTCGAATTTGAATGTCACATTCGAATTCGAATATTACATTTCGAAATTGAATGAATACATAGCTAAACATTCTATTATTCTAACGAATATTTTCGAATTTTATTGAAAAATTCGAAAACGAAAATTCGAAAATAGAATGTTAGAATGTTATATAAACATTCGAGATTCGAACGAATGAATGAATACAAATTTGTTTAAATTTTGAATTTTTAGAAACATTCGCCCATCCCTAGTGCTAAGGAGCCCATACAGTAGAATTAGATGGATCCATTTACTTCTGTTGCCTTTTTGGATACTTTGGTCCTTTTTTAACAGCTGACATTTTTACATCATATTTCTTTAGAAGAGATGAGCTCTCAGGATTAACAGCAGTGATAGGATCAGGTATAGTTTTTTCTTGTTTTTGGAAAATTCCTCAAGATTTATAAGATTACAAATCACGCTTAAATCTCTTTGGAAATTGGAGTATGTAGGTGTTCAGTAATCAAGTTGAAGCAAGCGCTACCCAGAGTTCTGCACCAAAAATGGGCCGGCTCGTAAGCTTACATTCCTGCTTTTTCAGATAAAGATACCAAGAGAACAGAGAAAAATTGATGATAGGAGTAAATTAGAGCATGCAATGTTAAGCAACTTTCTATCTGAATCATGAAAGAAAATATTTGGGTTCAGTATCCTTTTAATGCTCAGTTTTACATGTAATACATTTAGAAATATTCTCTATTAATTGTAAATCTTTTAACTTGAGGTATGAGATCTTATGCAGGTACAGATGGGGAGATGGATAGAATCAACTGGCAGACTGAATTGAGACATAGTTAATTGCTTTCCAGATAGGCTTAAAGAATTAAGCATGACACTATGTTAACTCCCTTTTTATTTTTAAATTGCTTGTCGGTTCCCTGGTTGAATGTCTAGCAGGCAAACTCTGCTACGGGTGAAGTATTTTAAAGATGTATATACATTTAAAATTAGTGTATTTCCCAGATATCACTGCACATTAACCAGTTGCTTGATGAAGTGTAGATGAACAGTCCATTAAACATAAATATAACAATGTTACCCTCAACTATATTTAATTTGTTGAGTTAATGTTCATAGGGATTCTGCCTAAAACATAAGGTCTGAACATTTCAACATTGTATTTACATTTGGACTGAACGCTAATAGTCTAAGAATGAAATCAATGAAAACTGTCTAAAATAATATAGATTGAAATATGCCAGCAGTTTTTTTTTTAAAAGCAGTTTTTTTTTTTTAAAGGGACACAAAACCCAAATCTTTTCTTTCATGATTCAGATAGAGCATGCAATTTTCAGCAACTTTCTAATTTACTCCTATTATCAATTTTTCTTCGTTCTCTTGGTATCTTTATTTGAAAAAGTAGGAATGTAAGCATAGGAGTCAGCTCGTTTTATGTTCAGCAACTGGGTAGCGCTTGCTTATTGGTGGGTACATTTAGACATCAATCAGCAGGAGCTATCCAGGTGTTGAATCAAAAATGATCTGGCTCCTATGCTTACATTCCTATTTTTTTAAGTAAAGATAGCAAGAGAACAAAGAGGGCTGTGCAATTAATTGCATGATGCAATGAATTGCGATATGAGGCTACACAATATCTAAATCGCAGAAGGATGCAATTTTTCATCAAAGCCAACAACAACAAAAAAAGTCTGAGTTGGATTCCTTCACACAAATGTTCCAGCCCAGCAACAGCACTGATCACTTCTCCTGGGGGTCGGGACAAGAAGTGACACATACTGATGTCTATGGGGAAAAAATGTGTCACCGCACATAACACAGTCCTAAAAAAATAAATAAAAAAATCCCCTATATTTTTAGCACCTTATTGCACACTGTAGTGGCGGCAACAATAAGGCCTTGGTGTGGCGGCTGTCTGGCAGTGGTTTGGTGGTGGCAGAACTGGCTTCTATCTAACCACAGCGCAGGCAGCTAATTTCATGTAAACTAGTTTTGTTGTTTGAATTTTAATGCTTGCAGCCTGTATTGAACAATGAGAAATGTGTACTTTTAAGATTCTGTACAGTTTAATGCATTTTTTTATTGAGAAATGTATGTTTAACATTTTTTATTTAAAAAAACAAACGATATTTAATGGCCATTTTTTCCAATATTGCACAGCCCTAGATCTGATGGAAAACGCATATTTTTTTTTCTCTTTTTTCAACCTAACTGTCTGTAATTCTGCAGCCGCCAAAAGAAACCTGGGTTGAACAAACCAACAATGAGCAAGATTATGAGTGGAGCGCAAATGTTCGCTCGTCGGGCTTACCGCTGGTATTAGTTGAAAGTAAACACAATCGCTTGAGCCCAATTAGGATTTACCCTAGAATGATTACTGAGACAAAACACATCAACAATACATTACAAAGAACACTTACAATCATAATAACACTTTTTAGTAAAAATAATTCACAAAAAATATTGCACACAAAAGTCATAAAGGCTCAAAGATATGAGATCTCAGGTGGAAAAAAGGCAGACAAAGGGCTTTAACATTGAGATACATACATATACATGTCTAAATATGGATATGTATGTATAGATATATGTCTATGTGTGTATATATGTATTTACAGACATATATAAATACATATATGATATATATATATATATATATATATATATATGTGTGTGTGTATTGGAGCTATTTGCAGTATAGATATATACACCCTGTTCCAAATTGTTATGCCAATGATATCTTTCTCATTTACCTAAATAATTAATGTAAACAACAGTCGGCATAATTCTCATGTTATCAACTATTAAGAGTACAATTCAAATTTTATTGAACAAACCTCCTAATGATAACAGTATTTTTTTTTTTTTTCAAAATAAAAAACTTACAATACACTGTTCCAAATTATTATGCACAGTAAGTTTCAAAACACTTTATAGGTTGTAAAGAACTAAAATTTGTCATTTGTGGTGTTTGCAGCATATTTATCAAAAGCTATTTCAATCAAACTTTGAACAACATTTTAACTTTTTAAACATTTTAACAGGTCAAGTTACATTTTAACATAGGACCCCTTATTTGATAGCAGCTTCACAAGTCTTGCATCAATTGAACTTGTGAGTTTTTGGACAGTTTCTGCTTGAATTTGTTTGCAAGATGTCAGAATAGCCTCCCAGAGCTGCTGTTTGGATGTAAACTGCCTCCCACCCTCATAGATCTTTTGTTTGAGTATGCTCCAAAAGTTCTCAATAGGATTGAGGTCAGGGGAGGATGGAGGCCACACCATGACTTTCTCTCCTTTTATCCCCCATAGCAGCCATTGATGCAGAGGTATTCTTTGCAGTATGAGTTGGTGCATTGTCATGCATGAAGATGATTTTATTATGGAAAGCATAGTTCTTCCTTCTGTACCAGGGAAGGAAGTGGTCAGTCAGGAACTCCACATACTTTGCAGAGGTCATCTTTACACCTTTGGGGACCGTAAAGGGGCCGACCAGCTCTCTTCCCATGATTCCGGCCCAAAACATGACTCCACCACCGCCTTGCTGACGTCACAGCCTTGTTGCAACAGGGTGGCCGTCCACCAACCATCCACTACTCCATCCATCTGGACCATCCAGGGTTGCACGGCACTCATCAGTGAACAAGACTGTTTGAAAATTAGTCTTCATGTATTTTTCTGCCCAATGCAGCCATTTCTGCTTGTGAGCATTGGTTAGTGGTGGCCGAATGGAAGGTTTATGCACAGTTGCAAGACTCTGGAGGACTCTAAACCTTGATGTCCGTGGGACTCCAGAGGCACCAGCGGCTTCAAATATCTGTTTGCTGCTATGTAATGGTATTTTAGCAGCTGCTCTCTTGATCCGATGCATGGATCTGGCAGAAATCTTCCTCAATGTGCCTTTATCTGCACAAACCACTGTGCTCTGAATCAGCCCCAAATCTCTTAATAGTGTGATGATCACGCTTTAGTTTTTGTGAAATATCTAATGTTTTCATACCTCGTCCAAGGCATTGAACTATTTCACTCTTTTCGGCAGCAGAGAGATCCTTTTTCTTCCCCATATTGCTTGAAAATGGTGCTCTGCTTAATAATGTGGAACACCCTCCTTTAGTAGTTTTTCCTTTAATTGGGCTCACCTGGCAATCTAATTATCACAGGTGTCCGAGATTGTTTTCAGTGATCAAAAGAGCCCTGAGACACAATGCCATCCATGAGTTAAAATGAAAAAAAAAAAAAATGTAATCTTTGTGACACTGAAATAGAATTTGCTATAATAATTTGGAACAGGGTATATTTAACCAAAAAACATTTTATATACAGGGAGTGCAGAATTATTAGGCAAATGAGTATTTTGACCACATCATCCTCTTTATGCATGTTGTCTTACTCCAAGCTGTATAGGCTCGAAAGCCTACTACCAATTAAGCATATTAGGTGATGTGCATCTCTGTAATGAGAAGGGGTGTGGTCTAATGACATTAACACCCTATATCAGGTGTGCATAATTATTAGGCAACTTCCTTTGGCAAAATGGGTCAAAAGAAGGACTTGACAGGCTCAGAAAAGTCAAAAATAGTGAGATATCTTGCAGAGGGATGCAGCACTCTTAAAATTGCAAAGCTTCTGAAGCGTGATCATCGAACAATCAAGCGTTTCATTCAAAATAGTCAACAGGGTCGCAAGAAGCTGTGGAAAAACCAAGACGCAAAATAACTGCCCATGAACCAAGAAAAGTCAAGCGTGCAGCTGCCAAGATGCCACTTGCCACCAGTTTGGCCATATTTCAGAGCTGCAACATCACTGGAGTGCCCAAAAGCAATACTCAGACATGGCCAAGGTAAGAAAGGCTGAAAGACGACCACCACTGAACAAGACACACAAGCTGAAACGTCAAGACTGGGCCAAGAAATATCTCAAGATTGATTTTTCTAAGGTTTTATGGACTGATGAAATGAGAGTGAGTCTTGATGGGCCAGATGGATGGGCCCGTGGCTGGATTGGTAAAGGGCAGAGAGCTCCAGTCCGACTTAGACGCCAGCAAGGTGGAGGTGGAGTACTGGTTTGGGCTGGTATCATCAAAGATGAGCTTGTGGGGCCTTTTCGGGTTGAGGATGGAGTCAAGCTCAACTCCCAGTCCTACTGCCAGTTTCTGGAAGACACCTTCTTCAAGCAGTGGTACAGGAAGAAGTCTGCATCCTTCATGAAAAACATGATTTTCATGCAGGACAATGCTCCATCACACGCGTCCAAGTACTCCACAGCGTGGCTGGCAAGAAAGGGTATAAAAGAAGAAAATCTAATGACATGGCCTCCTTGTTCACCTGATCTGAACCCCATTGAGAACCTGTGGTCCATCATCAAATGTGAGATTTACAAGGAGGGAAAACAGTACACTGCACGCAATGTTGATGGTGAACAGATCAAAACACTGACAGAATCCATGGATGACAGGCTTTTGAGTGTCCTTGCAAAGAAAGGTGGCTATATTGGTCACTGATTTGTTTTTGTTTTGTTTTTGAATGTCAGAAATGTATATTTGTGAATGTTGAGATGTTATATTGGTTTCACTGATAAAAATAAATAATTGAAATGGGTATATATTTGTTTTTTGTTAAGTTGCCTAATAATTATGCACAGTAATAGTCACCTGCACACACAGATATCCCCCTAAAATAGCTATAACTAAAAACAAACTAAAAACTACTTCCAAAACTATTCAGCTTTGATATTAATGAGTTTTTTGGGTTCATTGAGAACATGGTTGTTGTTCAATAATAAAATTAATCCTCAAAAATACAACTTGCCTAATAATTCTGCACTCCCTGTATATATATATATATATATATATATATATATATATATATATATATATAAAATATATTTTTATGAATAATTTGAACATATTCTTGTATGTAAAGAAGATTAGAATGTGAAATATTCATATTTTCATGTCTGGTTAGCGCACATGAGAATATGCAATCGGGTTTGCACGAGAGTGGGGTGTTAGGGTTTTTTCCACTTTTATTCTCCATTGACTTCTATGGGGAATATGTGAACGTGCACGATGATATGATATTCTAACTTCTGCTTTTTGCGCTCGTCTGGTAAGCTTGAGTGAAAACAGTTTACTTTCAACTCATAATACAAGCGCAACCAACATGCGTAAAAAGTTTACTTCTAGCGCAATTAACGCTCGAGTGGGAACGTTAATTAGTGTTCCACTCGTAATCTGGCCCTATGTTTTTTGTATATGCTGGCAATCATAAAGAACTACTTTTTGCCATGTATTTGAGAGCCACTTGGCAAATTTGATGAAAGCCTCCATTCTTGCAGTTCACTAGGATTACAGTTGCTTAGTAAAGTTATACCAATTTTGTTAAGAGCATTAACAGGTTTCAGTTTAATTGCTAATGGATAGAAAAAAATGGAAAATAAGCTATTGAAGCACTAGGTTTCACTGGAGCTTCTTAAATAAACAGCCCTCCTTAGCACTTTCCTGGTTCTGGGAAGTTTCTAATTACTCCAAGCTGGGTGCAAGATTATACTAAATAGTCTTAAATATCATTCCACTTCGAGTTTGAAAATGATATGTTTGTATGTGTTAATCTGGTTATTGTGACCCTCACACTCTAATTTCTTTCATCAGATGGTGAGAGTCTACTTGTTATCACGTGTGGGAATATTCCCCTCCTGATCAATAGGAGGCAAAAGACACCCCAGCATGCCAGAGTTTTAAATCCCTCCCACCTCCCATGATCCTCAGTCATTTTCTTTTGCTTTCCTGATGAGTAGTGAGGTGAAAGTGAAGTGCAAGATCTACTTATCTTTTGAAAGGGGATCCTCTAACCGATTTGAGGCCCAAATCCTCTTCGCGGTAACCTGTTGTTCAGAGCAGCAGACTATCCGTTATCAGCCAGGAAGTAAAATGTAGAATGTGGACTTGTCTACCAATTCCCTGGGTTCTAGATGCTGTTGCTGATTTAAATCCTTGGCATTGTGTTTGCACTTCCAAGGATGGGCTTTTCAACTAGAAGCAAGTTACTGAAGTAAACACAGTGGACAGAGCCCACTGCCTATTAGTATGAACCTGTTCCCATAATTCACATAGTCTGATGACATATTTATACACTACACACCTTATACTAGCAGTATATAGAAATGTTGGGCACATTTAAAAAAAACAAAAAAAAACTCTTTGATATTACTGTTGCTTTAACTTTAGTGTGATTGGCTTAGTGTGCTCAGAAGTTACTACTGACCTATGCACAGTATGTTTTACTTCATCTGCACTAAATTTCAACTTGTTCCCTTTGGGGTTTTAGCTTTATAGCTCACCGGTAGCTCAGGCATGCTAAGGATTAACTGTTTTAGTGTGTTTCTTCTGTTAAGTGTGATCAGTCCACGGGTCATCATTACTTCTGGGATATTAACTGCTCCCCTACAGGAAGTGCAAGAGGATTCACCCAGCAGAGCTGCATATAGCTCCTCCCCTCTACGTCACTCCCATTCATTCTCTTGCACCCAGCAACTAGATAGGTCGTGTGAGAGGACTATGGTGATTATACTTAGTTTTATATCTTCAATCAAAAGTTTGTTATTTTAAAATAGCACCGGAGTGTGTTATTACCTCTCTGGCAGAGTTTGAGGAAGAATCTACCAGAGTTTTGCTATGATTTTAGCCGGAGTAGTTAAGATCATATTGCTGTTCTCGGCCATCTGAGAAGTGAGGTAAACTTCAGATCAGGGGACAGCGGGCAGATGAATCTGCATAGAGTTATGTAGCAGTTTTTATTTTCTGACAATGGAATTGATGAGAAAATCCTGCCATACCGATATAATGT
Organism: Bombina bombina; assembly: GCF_027579735.1. NCBI lineage: Eukaryota > Metazoa > Chordata > Amphibia > Anura > Bombinatoridae > Bombina > Bombina bombina. The sequence continues at coordinate 1,220,117,984 of NC_069499.1, forward strand.
CATGTATGTATACTTTACACTTCAGTATTCTGGGAGAATGGTACTTCACTAGAATTACACTGTAAGAAAGACATAAAGCTGTTTAATAACTAGAGATTATGTTTAACGTTTTTGCTAGAATGTAAAATCGTTTTCATTTGCTGAGGTACTGAGTGAATAAATGTTTGGGCACCATTTTTCCACTTGGCAGTTGCTTAAATCTGTTTTTTCTGTCAGTTTCTGTTCTCCCTCACTGCTGTGTGTGTGGGGGAGGGGCGCTTTTACTATGCATCAAATATTTCAGTCAGCAACTCATTGTATTCCCTGCATGATCTGGTTCATCTCTACAGAGCTCAGGGGTCTTCAAAACTTATTTTGAGGGAGGTAATTTCTCTCAGCAGAGCTGTGAGAATTATAGTTTGACTGAAATAAAAACTTTTATTCTGTAATTTGTTTCCTGCTTTCAGAAATTGTTATCTTTGCTAATGGGATTAAACCTTTGCTAAAGTTGTGTTGTTTACAAGGATTGAGGCTATAACTGTTTCAATTTATTAATTTTTAACTGTCATAGATCTTCTGTGCTTCTTAAAGGCACAGTACGTTTTAATATTATTCTATTTGAATTGTATTTCCAAGTTGCAAGTTTATTTGCTAGTGTGTTAAACATGTCTGATTCAGAAGATGATACCTGTGTCATTTGTTGCAATGCCAAAGTGGAGCCCAATAGAAATTTATGTACTAACTGTATTGATGCTACTTTAAATAAAAATCAATCTGTACAAATTGAACAAATTTCACCAAACAACGAGGGGAGAGTTATGCCGACTAACTCGCCTCACGTGTCAGTACCTACATCTCCCGCTCAGAGGGAGGTGCGTGATATTGTAGCGCCGAGTACAGCTGGGCGGCCATTACAAATCACATTACAGGATATGGCTACTGTTATGACTGAAGTTTTGGCTAAATTACCAGAACTAAAAGGTAAGCGTGAGAACAGAGTGCGCTGATAATATTAGGGCCATGTCAGACACTGCGTCACAGGTGGCAGAACATGAGGACGGAGAACTTCATTCTGTGGGTGACGGTTCTGATCCAAACAGACTGGATTCAGATATTTCAAATTTTAAATTTAAACTGGAAAACCTCCGTGTATTACTAGGGGAGGTGTTAGCGGCTCTGAATGATTGTAACACAGTTGCAATACCAGAGAAAATGTGTAGGTTGGATAAATATTTTGCGGTACCGACGAGTACTGAGGTTTTTCCTATACCTAAGAGACTTACTGAAATTGTTACTAAGGAGTGGGATAGACCCGGTGTGCCGTTCTCACCCCCTCCGATATTTAGAAAAATGTTTCCAATAGACGCCACCACAAGGGACTTATGGCAAACGGTCCCTAAGGTGGAGGGAGCAGTTTCTACTTTAGCTAAGTGTACCACTATCCCGGTGGAGGATAGCTGTGCTTTTTCAGATCCAATGGATAAAAAGTTAGAGGGTTACCTTAAGAAAATGTTTGTTCAACAAGGTTTTATATTGCAACCCCTTGCATGCATTGCGCCGATCACGGCTGCAGCGGCATTCTGGATTGAGTCTCTGGAAGAGAACATTGGTTCAGCTACTCTGGACGACATTACGGACAGGCTTAGAGTCCTTAAACTAGCTAATTCATTCATTTCGGAGGCCGTAGTACATCTTACTAAACTTACGGCGAAGAATTCAGGATTCGCCATTCAGGCACGCAGGGCGCTGTGGCTAAAATCCTGGTCAGCTGATGTTACTTCTAAGTCTAAATTGCTTAATATACCTTTCAAAGGGCAGACCTTATTCGGGCCCGGGTTGAAAGAGATTATCGCTGACATTACAGGAGGTAAAGGCCATGCCCTGCCTCAGGACGAAGCCAAAGCCAAGACTAGACAGTCTAGTTTTCGTTCCTTTCGTAATTTCAAAGCAGGAGCAGCATCAACTTCCTCTGCACCAAAACAGGAAGGAGCTGTTGCTCGCTACAGACAAGGCTGGAAACCTAACCAGTCCTGGAACAAGGGCAAGCAGACTAGGAAACCTGCTGCTGCCCCCAAAACAGCATGAATTGAGGGCCCCCGATCCGGGATCGGATCTAGTGGGGGGCAGACTTTCTCTCTTCGCCCAGGCTTGGGCAAGAGATGTTCAGGATCCCTGGGCGCTAGAGATAATATCTCAGGGATACCTTCTGGACTTCAAATACTCTCCTCCAAGAGAGAGATTTCATCTGTCAAGATTGTCAACAATCCAGACAAAGAAAGAGGCTTTTCTACGCTGCGTACAAGAGCTCTTGTTAATGGGAGTAATCCATCCAGTTCCACGATCGGAACAGGGACAGGGGTTTTACTCAAATCTGTTTGTGGTTCCCAAAAAAGAGGGAACTTTCAGACCAATCCTGGACTTAAAGATCCTAAACAAATTCCTAAGAGTTCCATCGTTCAAGATGGAGACTATTCGGACAATTTTACCTATGATCCAAGAGGGTCAGTACATGACCACTGTAGGTTTAAAAGATGCTTACCTGCACATACCGATTCACAAAGATCATTACCGGTACCTAAGGTTTGCCTTCCTAGACAGGCATTACCAGTTTGTGGCTCTTCCATTCGGATTGGCTACAGCGCCAAGAATCTTCACAAAGGTTCTGGGTGCTCTTCTGGCGGTACTAAGACCGCGGGGAATCTCGGTAGCTCCATACCTAGACGACATTCTGATACAAGCTTCAAGCTTTCAAACTGCCAAATCTCATACAGAGTTAGTGCTGGCATTTCTAAGGTCACATGGATGGAAGGTGAACGAAAAGAAAAGTTCACTCGTTCCACTCACAAGAGTTCCCTTCCTGGGGACTCTTATAGATTCTGTAGAAATGAAGATTTACCTGACAGAGGACAGGCTATCAAGACTTCAAAGTGCTTGCCGCACTCTTCATTCCATTCAACACCCGTCAGTGGCTCAATGTATGGAGGTAATCGGCTTAATGGTAGCGGCAATGGACATAGTACCCTTTGCACGCTTACACCTCAGACCACTGCAACTGTGCATGCTAGGTCAGTGGAATGGGGATTACTCAGACTTATCCCCTTCTCTGAATCTGGATCAAGAGACCAGAAATTCTCTTCTATGGTGGCTTTCTCGGCCACACCTGTCCAGGGGGATGCCATTCAGCAGACCAGACTGGACAATTGTAACAACAGACGCCAGCCTTCTAGGTTGGGGTGCCGTCTGGAATTCCCTGAAGGCTCAGGGACTATGGAGTCAGGAGGAGAGTCTCCTGCCAATAAACATTCTGGAATTGAGAGCAGTTCTCAATGCCCTCCTGGCTTGGCCCCAGTTGACAACTCGGGGGTTCATCAGGTTTCAGTCGGACAACATCACGACTGTAGCTTACATCAACCATCAGGGAGGGACAAGAAGCTCCCTAGCTATGATGGAAGTATCAAAGATAATTCGCTGGGCAGAGTCTCACTCTTGCCACCTGTCAGCAATCCACATCCCGGGAGTGGAGAACTGGGAGGCGGATTTCTTAAGTCGTCAGACTTTTCATCCGGGGGAGTGGGAACTTCATCCGGAGGTCTTTGCCCAAATACTTCGACGTTGGGGCAAACCAGAGATAGATCTCATGGCGTCTCGACAGAACGCCAAGCTTCCTCGTTACGGGTCCAGATCCAGGGATCCAGGAGCAGTCCTGATGGATGCTCTGACAGCACCTTGGGACTTCAGGATGGCTTACGTGTTTCCACCCTTCCCGTTGCTTCCTCGATTGATAGCCAGAATCAAACAAGAGAGAGCATCAGTGATTCTAATAGCACCTGCGTGGCCACGCAGGACTTGGTATGCAGACCTGGTGGACATGTCATCCTGTCCGCCTTGGTCTCTACCTCTGAAACAGGACCTTCTGATACAGGGTCCCTTCAAACATCAAAATCTAACTTCTCTGAAGCTGACTGCTTGGAAATTGAACGCTTAATTTTATCAAGACGTGGGTTTTCTGAGTCAGTTATTAGTACCTTAATACAGACTAGGAAACCTGTTACCAGAAAGATTTACCATAAGATATGGCGTAAATACCTACATTGGTGTGAATCCAAAGGTTACTCTTGGAGTAAGGTTAGGATTCCTAGGATATTGTCTTTTCTACAAGAAGGTTTAGAAAAGTATTTTTCTGCTAGTTCATTAAAGGGACAGATCTCAGCTCTGTCCATTCTGTTACACAAACGTCTGTCAGAAGTTCCTGACGTCCAGGCTTTTTGTCAGGCTTTGGCCAGGATTAAGCCTGTGTTTAAAACTGTTGCTCCACCATGGAGTTTAAACCTTGTTCTTAATGTTTTACAGGGCGTTCCGTTTGAACCCCTTCATTCCATTGATATAAAGTTGTTATCTTGGAAAGTTCTATTTTTAATGGCTATTTCCTCGGCTCGAAGAGTCTCTGAATTATCAGCCTTACATTGTGATTCTCCTTATTTGATTTTTCATTCGGATAAGGTAGTCCTGCGTACTAAACCTGGGTTCTTACCTAAGGTAGTTACTAACAGGAATATCAATCAAGAGATTGTTGTTCCTTCTTTATGCCCAAATCCTTCTTCAAAGAAGGAACGTCTACTGCACAACCTGGATGTAGTCCGGGCTCTAAAATTTTACTTGCAGGCAACTAAGGAATTCCGACAAACGTCTTCTCTGTTTGTCATTTACTCTGGGCAGAGGAGAGGTCAAAAAGCTTCCGCTACCTCTCTTTCTTTTTGGCTTCGTAGCATAATTCGTTTAGCTTATGAGACTGCTGGACAGCAGCCCCCTGAAAGAATTACAGCTCATTCTACTAGAGCTGTGGCTTCCACTTGGGCCTTCAAGAATGAGGCCTCTGTTGAACAGATTTACAAGGCTGCAACTTGGTCTTCGCTTCATACTTTTTCCAAATTTTACAAATTTGACACCTTTGCTTCATCGGAGGCTATTTTTGGGAGAAAGGTTCTTCAGGCAGTGGTTCCTTCTGTATAAAGAGTCTGCCTATCCCTCCCGTCATCCGTGTACTTTTGCTTTGGTATTGGTATCCCAGAAGTAATGATGACCCGTGGACTGATCACACTTAACAGAAGAAAACATAATTTATGCTTACCTGATAAATTCCTTTCTTCTGTAGTGTGATCAGTCCACGGCCCGCCCTGTTTTTAAGGCAGGTAAATATTTTTTAATTTATACTCCAGTCACCACTTCACCCTTGGCTTTTCCTTTCTCGTTGGTCCTTGGTCGAATGACTGGGAGTGACGTAGAGGGGAGGAGCTATATGCAGCTCTGCTGGGTGAATCCTCTTGCACTTCCTGTAGGGGAGCAGTTAATATCCCAGAAGTAATGATGACCCGTGGACTGATCACACTACAGAAGAAAGGAATTTATCAGGTAAGCATAAATTATGTTTTTTAGCATGCCCTTTTCTGTGTTATAATCCTTTTTTTTGTTCCTGTGATGCTGTAACATTCTCTGCGTGCAGGGAGGTTCTCAAGACCTGTGGAGGTGGAAAGGTACTTTGATCATCAGAGCTTAACTTCAAATTTGGGGTACTAATTTTATTTAACCCGTTATGTGCTGTGTTATTTGCTTTTTAAGCTTTAATGCTGTTTTACAGGTTTGTTTGTTTTTAGCGCTTATTTGAACAGTACCTTTTGTTTATTGTTACTGTTTACCTTTTTAGAGTTAATCAGTTTTACATTGTGCCTGTTCTTCCCGTCAGGATTAACTATCAGCTGATCTTCTAGAAGGGAGATCCTCTGATACTTACACAGACAGACATATAACAGAAAGGCAATGCACTTTTGAAGAAAAGCCAGTTGTTATAAACTGGAAACCCCAAAAGCATGGGAAACTGCACTTAAAAAAAGTAAGGTTCTGACCTTTTCCCTCTAATTGTCAGTGAACATAACTAAGATACTCGACAATTACTGTCTGGTCCCAGTAGATCTCATCTTTATCTTGAGTGACAGGACATAGGATTACTACTGAGGGTGGTATACTAAGCATAGTAAGCACCCAGCACTGACTGCTATTACAGGAGAGCAGTCACCATTCATACACTTGAAGAATTGAGGAGGAAATGTACAATATGTATTATTCAAACCAGAAGAGGTTCCTGCACAAAAAAGGCACTAGCATTTATTTTTTTCACAACAGGAGCACCAGCTGGTGACAACAAAATACTGACTGAGAGCATTAGCAATAACGCATTCTCTGCAGTCAATATTGTTAATAAGCAGAAAATGACTAGATCGCATTAAAAAATAAATATTCACAATAACAAGTTCAAACAGAATATGGGAAGCTATCTGCATTACCAGTACTCCTCACAGTGGCAGCAGTCAATATTGTTAATAAGCAGAAAATGTATAGTTTGTATTAAAAAGATTTAATATTAACACTACCAATTAAGTTCACGGAATGAGGAAAGGTATAAACCCTACTAGTATCCCTTACTGTTTGTGCACTTTTTCCTGCAGTCTTTATTCCCCCCTCTTGTCTTTAGGGAAGCCCATGCTGGTGGGAGGGGCCAGGACTGGATCAATGCAACAGGAAGGCAGTGTACAGCAGGGCCAGGCCTGCCCTGCATAATGCTACGAAGAGTTGTTTAAAATTAGTTTTGACTTCTAGAATAAAAAAAGTCTAGAGAGTGGTTGGGGCCTGGGCCCCAATAGTCCACTGGTCCCCTGACTCTAGTTATGGCTATCACCCCCTGATGGCGACACTGCCTGCTACAGTCAAGCAACCTGTTAAGAGGATTAATGCATTTTTTTAAGGCAGCTCCTAAGCAGCCTTTCTCTTTTCCAGTGTCTTATTAAGTTTCTGAAATTATTTCTATTGAATGGCAGAAGCTGGGTATTCCTTTTGTTCTATCTACCAAATTTAAATGTATGCTTTCTCTTCCTTCTATTAATATAGAGATTTGGGAAACCGTTCCTAGGGTAGAGGCAGCTATTTTCACTTTGGCCAGGCATACTACTATTTCTTTGGAGGATAGTTCCTCTTTTTAAGGATTCGTTAGACAGAAAACTTGAAGGTTTTCTTAGGAGACCCTTTAAGCTTGCAGTTTTGATGTTTAGACCTGTAGTCAGTTTAGCCTGTGTTGCTGTATCTACTGCTGTTTGACATGATTATCTCACAAAACTTGTTCCTGGGGAAACCACTCTGGATGAGATTCAGGATCATATTAATCTCCTGAGAACAGCAAATTCCATTATTTGTGGTATCTCTGGGCAGAGGGGAATCCTTCCAAACAACCTCACTGCAGTGGCTTATATCAATCATCAGGGAGGAACTTACAGTTGTGCAGAGTGCCATCATTGCAGAATTTCTGCCATCCACACTCTGGGTGTGAACAATTGGGAAGCAGCCTTTCTAAGTCACTATCTTTTTCACCTAGGGGAATAGTCTCTGAATCAGGAAGTTTTCAAGCAAATTGTGATATGTTTGGTTCACCAGAGATAGATCTCAGGGCTTTTCATTTTAATCACAAACTGCCTTAATATTGTGCCAGTCTGATAGATGCCCTAGCAGTCCCTTGGTAGTTCAACCTGATTTACATTATTCCTCCATTTGTATTGCTATCCAGAGTGATAGCCAGAAACAAGCAGGAACAAGCCTCAGCAATTCTGATTGCTCCAGTGTGGCCTCTCAGGATTTGGTTTGATGCAGATGTCCTTGTGCTCGCCTTTAAGGCTTCATTTAAAGAAAGGATCTTCTCTGTCAAGGACCATTCTTTTATCAAGATATCAAAATGTTTTTCTGACAAGGTTATTGATACCCTGATTCAGGCTAAGAAACCTGTTATCAGGCATATTTATTATAAGGTTGGTAAAACTTTTTTGTCTGGTGTTCTCACAAAGGTTACCATTGGAATTCTTTTAGAAATTCTAGTCTTCTCGAGTTTCCTGAGGAAGGCCTTGATAAGGTCAAAAAGCTATACTTGTTTTGCACTTCTTTGCCGCGCTTTATTTTTCCTGCTTTTCTTGTTTTCTCATCTACTTGGCTATATGTATGACTGAGGATAATGGAAAGTGTGAGAAATTTAAAGCTCTGGTATGTTGGCGTGTCTTTTGCCTCCTCCTCGTGGTCAGGAGGGGAATGTTCCACATAAAACTTGTGGACTCTCACCATCATTAAAGACAATTAATTTATTAGGTAAGCATGTGTTTTGTTTTTTAATGTGTTCTCTCTCAAACCAGTCAAAATTATTGGCTGGGTGATCAATGGGATATTTTGCCAATTCTATATTTTATTTTATAAATTTGTGTCTAAAGGTAGGAATATTTCATTTATACAGGTTTATGCAGTTTTCAAAACTATTAGGAACCTTGCAATGCCTTACATTAATACCTAATTCATTTAGGTCTTCATCATCTAAGGGATAAGAAAATATAACTTCAACAGTTATCGACTATTTTAATTAGTTTTATCCAATGATTTTAATTTAAAGGTTTAATTGTTAACTCGACAATTGCATACAAATGTAGTAGGGCATACTGTGAAAGGGAACTTTTTAAGATCTACTTACAATAAAGGGTTAATCCTAAAATTTTCTTTAAGTGAATGTAAAACATGTAAAAATACTATTAAAAACAGGGGCACTTTCATTTATGAAAGGTTACATTGCAGCATATTTTTGAAAATACTTACCTTTCTCTTAAGTAAAGCCGGATTGGCGATCCCCGCCCGCTTCTTATGCTGTACTTGCACAGCAATGACAAAACCGGCTTACTCCAATCACGGCGTGGCCTCACGAGGTGGACGCTCTGGGGGGGAAGCCATAATTGGAGGAAGCTGGTTTCGTCATTGCTGAAGTAGGTGCAGAGGAGCTGCGGGGTGGGGGATCACTGATCCGGCTTTCCTAAAGAGAAATGTATTTGTAAAAATACGCTGCAATGTAAACTTTCATGAATGAAAGTGCCCCTGTTTTTTATAGTGTTTTAAAAAAAACGGGCACTAATTCATGAAAGTTTACATTCACTTTAAAAAGACAAAATACATTTACAGTGTAAGAATTTCTGCAAGACTGAAAAAAGTAAACAAAGCAAATCTGTACATATTTGTTGTCCTTATCGATGTTGCTACCTTGTTCAGCTCTTAACCTCAGAGATCTTTATTCATATTAGAGGGTCACATGGTTAGCCATAGTTTATCCTCAAGGGCTGGATATAGACCAGATATAGTCCAGCGAGATTACTATGTGAGAAAATCAAAATGGTTGACCGGCGAGTTGACTGACCTTTGCTCATACAGATATTCTTTAAGCCTGGTCTTCTCTATTCCTTAAGGATAACTGTTATACATATTCACATCTGCACTATGCAGGCAAGAAGTGAAGCATTTTAGATTACTAGATTAACATGTAAATTGGAAGAATGTATTTTTATCTAAATGTAATTATCTGAAATGCAATCGCAGCGAAATGATCGCTGATAACACACAGGTGCCAGTTTACATTTTAGCTCCTGTGTCACGTATGGTAAATCCTTTATATAGCTGAGCTTAAGATGCCCCAGAAATTTCCTAGTGATTGCTTTTTTTTATCTGTAACAAAATGCCTACATATTCTATTTGAGAGACAGCTTTCTTTGACATCTTTTCAACCTCCCTTTCCATTCTCTGATTCTGTTCACTCATCAAATGGATTGTGTCTCGGTCACCCCCTGTAATAATGCTCCCCATCTCACTGTATCACAGAAACAGAATTTGTCAGCAGGTTAAACAAATATAATTGGCCCAATATGTAAACTGCCATTTGTTGATTGGCTTGTGGATTGGTTGCAAATTCTCAGTCAATTCAAACATGGTGAAGTATCTTGTCTTTACCAAATACGTTTTTGTCTTTGTTTGAACATTGTCATCAATCCAGTATACTACTCCCTAAAGTTATCATTCCTCAGTCATTTATTGTTTCTGAAGACCAGCTTGCTCAATGAGAAAATGTAAGTGATTTTTGTTTTATCCTCTAGAACACATACATGAATCAATAGAGCGTTTTGCTGACTGGGTTACTGTACTATTGCTAGGCAGTAAGCATAAAATAATTAAGCTAACCTACTATAATAGTTTTGCAGTCGCTGTACAGAATGCTTGTTAACTACAAGGGCAATCATTCATATGATTTTTTTAGGCAGTTGTGTGACTGGAAGCATTTTTACTTTGTGTTGGAAATTCAAAACATAAGCAATGCTTTAGAATAGGAGTATTGAACCTAATGCATGAGTGCCCAAGGTGTAGATCAAAACAAATTCTCTAGCACTCTGCTTCTCATCTACCACCATGCTGTTTTGTTTAATTGCCTGCTATTTTAGTGCTTAATACATTATTTTTTTCTTGTGCATTCTTGTTATATATAAGCATTTCAGCTTTAGTTTTTATTTAAATTATAGATTTAACTAGACATGTACTGTGGCAAAAAATTTGGTTAGAAAGATTATCTTTGGAATTTTCAGCCAATTTAGGTAGTCAGAATTTTGTTTGTGGTCATGTTCCGTTCATCAGAATATTTAAATAAGAATTTTGTTGAAAACTAAATTTGTTTGATTGCATTAATACCAATGGGAAGACCACAAAACATTCATTTTAGCAGCAAAATTAAACTACTATGAAATACCAACAGTTGAAAGATTCAATAAATTGAAATTAAAAGCATTTGATAATTACAGTAATATAAATTATTCACTAGTTATACCTTTTCCCACCAGCCTTTTGTATCCCCCCTTCTAACCTTTCACAACCTTTCTGTACAATCTTACTTTTTTCAACTCTCTCATTCTTTTTCGAATCCCTCATGCTAAAGTACCCACGTTCCTCACTTTCTCACATACCTGCCACATAACAAGTATGGTTTTAATTAGATGAGGGGTATATGTAATACTAATAGTAAACTAGTAAAAATATACAGACATGGGGGCTGATTGCCGTTTTGTGGGAGGATTCGCATTGGGAGGGGATGGGATAGTGGGTGGTTAGTGGGTGTGATTGTGGGTGTGCCTGGGTGGTCAGTGGGTGTGTCTGGTTGGTTTGTGATTGTCTTTGGGCACTCCATTGGTGGGGTTAAAGGGACACTGAACCCAAATTTTTTTCTTTCGTGATTCAGATAGAGCATGCAATTTTAAACAACTTTCTAATTTACTCCTATTATCAATTTTTCTTCGTTCTCTTGCTTTATTTAAAAAAGAAGGCATCTAAGCTATTTTTTTTGGTTCAGAACCATGGAAAGCACAAGGAGAAGGCTTCAGGAGCTCCACAACTGGAGAGACTTTTCGACACTTCTCTTGTTTAAATTGTAGAACTAAGTTCGCAATTTATTTATTGACCTGCACAGAGTGCGAGATACAATATACAGGGCTCACAACTAGGGAGACAAGGGAAAGGATCAGGGAACATGTCTCAAACATCAAAAATGGTAAACTAACTACACCCTTGGTCCAGCATTTTAAAACCTGTCACAATACAAGTACTAAGACACTTAGATGGACCATCATAGAACAGGTTAAAATAAATAAGCGAGGTGGTGACAGGGAAAAGTTGCTGGCAAAAGAGAAGTGTTTTGGATACACAGACTCAGAACCAGAGTCCCAGAAGGGTTAAATTCAGAATTTGACCTGATAAATTTCTGGGAATAAATTTCTGGTTCTGGGTCTGTGTATTCAAGTTTTGAATTTTAAAATTCAAATTTTGATTTTTAAATCCTTATCCACCCAATAAGCACAGGTTACAATGTCTATACATTGCAGCCCCTTGTATATGTAACTAAAATATAATGTGGGTATATATATGCTTTATGCTTGTATGCATTGAAACAATTGTTTAATTATTTATTTTGCATATATTTATTTCTCACATTTGTTGGAATAATGTACTTTAAGCACAATCTGTTTCAATTTATTATCAATTATTGATGTGACTCTCATCATATATGTTAGAACTCAATGAATCCCATAAACTGTCAAATTTTATGCTCTTATATACAGCGGATTGTTTAAGATCAAATTTCACATGACTGTATTTGTTACACTATGTAATGGGAAATTGTTATCCCGTCTTATATAAAGTGAGGAGAGTTGGATTTAGCTTCACTCCAGGTATGGTTTTAATTATTTTTTAACCAATCAGGTAACAGGAACCAGTTTATTAGACTGGTGCACACCTGAGACTGTAGCTACGATTACGGCTTCATTGCCGAAACATGTCAGCAGACAGTCACTGGAGTGAAGCTATCTCCACTCACTACTAAGCTTGAGATTCCTGTATCCCTGGAGGGAGAAAGATTTTTAATTGCAATAAAGAAAATCCTAATTTACCACTGGCTGTTCGTGCACCTCATTTGAATTTGTTTATCCCATGGAAAGCACTTGTTTGTTGGTAGGTGAATTTACCCACCAATCAGCAAGAACAACACAGTGGCCTAGATTTGGAGTTTTGTCGGTAACGACCTGAAAAACTAACGCCGGCTTTTTTCTGGCCGCACCATAAAAATAACTCTGGTATCGAGAGTCCACATAAAGGCTGCGTTAGGCTCCAAAAAAGGAGCGTAGAGCATTTTTAACGCAGCTTCAACTCTCGATACCAGAGTTGCTTACGGACGCGGCCAGCCTCAAAAACGTGCTCGTGCACGATTCCCCCATAGGAAACAATGGGGCTGTTTGAGCTGAAAAAAAACCCAAACACCTGCAAAAAAGCCGCGTTCAGCTCCTAACGCAGCCCCATTGTTTGCTATGCGGTAACCCTTCCTACGTCTGCACTTAACACTCTAACATGTACCCCGAGTCTAAACACCCCTAACCTTACGCTTATTAACCCCTAATCTGCCGCCCCCGCTATCGCTGACCCCTGCATATTATTATTAACCCCTAATCTGCCGCTCCGTAAACCGCTGCTACTTACATTATCCCTATGCACCCCTAATCTGCTGCCCTAACATCGCCGACCCCTATATTATATTTATTAACCCCTAATCTGCCCCCCACAACGTCGCCTCCACCTGCCTACACTTATTAACCCCTAATCTACCGACCGGACCTGAGCGCTACTATAATAAAGTTATTAACCCCTAATCCGCCTCACTAACCCTATCATAAATAGTATTAACCCCTAATCTGCCCTCCCTAACATCGCCGACACCTAACTTCAATTATTAACCCCTAATCTGCTGACCGAATCTCGCCGCTATTCTAATAAATGTATTAACCCCTAAAGCTAAGTCTAACCCTAATACTAACACCCCCCTAAGTTAAATATAATTTAAATCTAACGAAATTAATTAACTCTTATTAAATAAATTATTCCTATTTAAAGCTAAATACTTACCTGTAAAATAAATCCTAATATAGCTGCAATATAAATTATAATTATATTATAGCTATTTTAGGATTTATATTTATTTTACAGGTAACTTTGTATTTATTTTAACCAGGTACAATAGCTATTAAATAGTTAAGAACTATTTAATAGCTAAAATAGTTAAAATAATTACAAATTTACCTGTAAAAGAAATCCTAACCTAAGTTACAAATAAACCTAACACTAGACTATCAATAAATTAATTAAATAAACTACCTACAATTACCTACAATTAACCTAACACTACACTATCAATAAATTAATTAAATACAATTGCTACAAATAAATACAATTAAATAAACTAGCTAAAGTACAAAAAATAAAAAAGAACTAAGTTACAAAAAATAAAAAAATATTTACAAACATAAGAAAAATATTACAACAATTTTAAACTAATTACACCTACTCTAAGCCCCCTAATAAAATAACAAAGCCCCCCAAAATAAAAAAATGCCCTACCCTATTCTAAATTACTAAAGTTCAAAGCTCTTTTACCTTACCAGCCCTGAACAGGGCCCTTTGCGGGGCATGCCCCAAGAAATACAGCTCTTTTGCCTGTAAAAAAAAACATACAATACCCAAGCCCCCCAACATTACAACCCACCACCCACATACCCCTAATCTAACCCAAACCCCCCTTAAATAAACCTAACACTAAGCCCCTGAAGATCATCCTACCTTGTCTTCACCATACCAGGTTCACCGATCGGTCCAGAAGAGCTCCTCCGATGTCCTGATCCAAGCCCAAGCGGGGGGCTGAAGAGGTCCATGATCCGGCTGAAGTCTTCATCCAAGCGGGCCAGAAGAGGTCTTCCATCCGATTGAAGTCTTCATCCAAGCGGCATCCATCCGGAGCGAAGCAGCAGCATCCTGAAGACCTCCACTGCGGAACATCCATCCTGGCCGACGACTGAACGACGAATGACGGTTCCTTTAAATGACATCATCCAAGATGGCGTCCCTCGAATTCCGATTGGCTGATAGGATTCTATCAGCCAATCGGAATTAAGGTAGGAATATTCTGATTGGCTGATGGAATCAGCCAATCAGAATCAAGTTCAATCCGATTGGCTGATC